>NW_028319642.1:300000-480320 GCF_062004578.1 Staurois parvus
TGTTTTCAGGGAATATTTTTATAGATACACATGTACTTGAAGGATAACTAAACCAAAGAACAAACATATATATATATTATATTGAAGCTTACCAGCCCTTAAATGTGGTGGCTTCATTATTTTTCTTTGTTTCAAGCTGAGAATATTTTCAGCAAGTTCAGAAAATACCCCTTGATATTGCTAGAAATGCCAGGCCCTTGTATCATTGGGTAAATAAATGTATGTTTTTAACAATAAAGAAATCTGTTTGACTATATCCTTATGTGGTAGTGGTGCATTTGCTTCTACTGTATATTTAGATCGGGTTACCATTCAGAATGAATGGAGATGCACTACAATGTACAGTACATTTAAAGGAGTGAAAGGGTGCTGCGCTACTTAGTGAATAAACAATATAAACGTGAATAGAAACACCACAACACCACCATCAGTCCCTCCCCTCAAGCCAGAGTACTAGGTGTCATCCTAGACTCCAATCTGCCCTTCCAGCCCCAGGTCCAATCGCTGACTAACTCCTGTAGACTTCACCACCGCAACATCTCCAAAATACGTCCGTTCCTAACCCTGGAAACCACTAAGCAACTCATTCACTCCCTTATTATTTCACGACTTGACTACTGTAACTCCCTCCTTACCTCACTGCAGGCTATCCCCGCTTCAGTCCATCTTGAATGCTGCGACCAGACTCATCCACCTCACCAACCGCTCCGTATCTGCCACCCCTCTCTGCCAATCCCTCCACTGGCTTCCTATTGCCCAACGGATGAAATTAAAAATGCTAACATTGACGTACAATGCTGTTCATATACTGCCCCAAACTACATCACTGATCTGGTATTCAAATACCACCCAAAACGTACTCTCTGCTCCTCACAAGACCTCCTACTCTCTAGTTTCTTGGTCTCCTCCTCCCATGCCCGCCTCCAGGACTTCTCCAGGGCTTCCCCCATCCTCTGGAACTCCCTACCCCAATCCATTAGACTATCACCTACTCTCCTCACCTTTCAGCGCACCCTGAAAACCTATCTCTTCAGGGAAGCCTACCCCGCCCTCAGCTAATTACTGAACTCCTCCATTCTTCCTACCACTCCATCCCCCACAGCTATATCCTCCTGTACCACTATCCCCTCCCTCCTAGATTGCAAGCTCCAAGGGGCAGGGCCCTCGAACCCCTCGTGTAGTGAATCGTATTGTTACTGTACTGTCTTGTGTATTGTCTCCCATTGTAATGTAAAGCACTGAGCAAACTATTAGCACTATATAAATCCTGTATAATAATAATAATAGAAATTATGCTGAATACAGATATGCCATTCATCCAAGTGTAAACATAACATATCCAAAAAACATGTGAATGGGTGCAAAAAATGACAAATGACAATAACAGCAGCACAAATAGCTATAATGTGCTGGTGACAGAAGTGAATATATTAATAATGATGATGTATATAGTGTAATAAAAGTGACTCAGTCCCAAAATATCAATAAGTGACTCAGTCAAAAAAATATATACAGTATATATATGACAGTCCCAAAACACAGGAAGAAACACAGTAAATCTTCAGTGCATGCCATAAAACATCCAGTGCTGCAAAAATATCCGAAAATATGCTCCCCCGGCTAGCGTGCGCGCTCACCTTCAAAATGCGACCCACAAGGAGTCACAAAGCATAGAGAACCTCAAATGATGATTCCCAGAAATTGGTCCTCGATAGCAATCGGTTATCTGCTATGGTGCTGACAAACACTCACAAGCATGCTCCAGAAATGGCCACAGACCTCTGTCATCTCTAGTGCCTCACATAAAAGATGCAAGCAAGAAGGCTCCCATAGTGTAATATGTCACAAACTTTATTTTGAATAACATCCAAAAATAACTACTCACATTTAAAATAATCCACAGACAAAAACAGGCAAAATTCTTGCAGTAAAAAACTGCAGGGAAGGTGTATGGGATCAGGAGTACCAAGATGGTGGCTGCTGTCTGTACCAGATATGACGTCACCACGCTTCCGTCCTACGCGTTACGTCATGGGTCACGTGACTTCCTCAGGGCTCACATGTTTTTTGGATATGTTATGTTTACACTTGGATGAGGGGCATATCTGTATTCAGCATAATGTCTATTTATTTTTTTATTGTTTATTCAGCACCTTGTCACTCCTTTATTTGTTTTCATTGTTTTGAAATATAGTTAGGTGTTTGCAGTCACTTGTTTTTTTGGAGGTCATTGCAGGTAGGGAAGTAGCACAGGAGGACCATCTCTATACTAATGCACAGTACATTTGACTAAGCTTAGAACACCACTTAAAGCAGGGAATTCCATTCCCATGATCTGCAGTTGAAGGAGTGCAGGCTGTCAAAATGCCCATCCAGAGCAATAGGTGCAAACACCTCTCTCCCAACCAGCTACAATACTATGTGAATGAGGATTGGCTTCAGGTGGGTGGGATGAAACGCGTTGGGGATGGTCTATTGGTGGAGACATGTACAGTAGGTTTACATTGATCCTCATTCACAAGTTGTGGTGGCTGGTTGGGAGAGCACCGTTTTCTCTATTTATTACAGTTAAAGCACAGGTACATTATTGTAATGTAAAAGTATGGAGCCAGTTTCATTGTTCCAGAATAAACGTGGTTTTATGTGCATTTTTTAGGTGTTTTCATAAATGCACCAAAAGAAGCACATGCACCATGTTACATTGATGGAAATAGGCACCATAGAGAACAAAGTGATTTCCATCTTCATGCATTACAGCAGGGGTGTCAAACTGGCAGCCCTCCAGATGTTGCCAAACTACAAGTCCCATGAGGCATTGCAAGGCTGACAGTTACAAGCATGACTCCCAAAGGCAGAGGCATGAAGGGACTTGTCGTTTCACAACAGCTGGCGGGTCGCCAGTTTGACACCCCTGCATTACAGTGTGATGGCAGATGTAGGAGAAATTGTGTGTGGGTAGAGCCAGGCGGTTGGTACCCAAGTTAGATGAACAACACTGAGTCCGGGAAAATATTGAACAGTTATTATATTGTTGAGTTGTAGGTAAAGCAGATAACAAGACAAATGGCAGTTGTCAGTCATTAGCACCAGTAATATGGCTGTAGTAATTGCAGTAGAACACTTGAAGTAACAGTTTGAGACACTATTGTATAAGCAACCTCTGTAACACTGACAATACAGGTGCAGTAATGCTGTTAGTAGAAGTCATAGTAATGCTGGCAGTACACAGTAACTCTTCAGTACCACACAATGTTACATTATTATTATACAGTATTTATATAGTGCCAACAGTTCGCTCAGCGCTGTACATTACAATGGGGGACAATACATGAGACAGTACAATAATAATACAATGCGATACACGAGGGATTCGAGGGCCCTGCTCCTTGGAGCTTACAATCTAGGAGGGAGGGGATAGTGGTACGGGAGGAAAAGCTGTGGGGGATGGAGTGGTAGGAAGAGTGGAGTTAGCAGAGGGTGGGGCAGGCTTCCCTGAAGAGATGGGTTTTTAGGGTGCGCCTAAAGGAGAGGAGAGTGGGTCATAGTCTGATGGATTGGGGTAGGGAGTTCCAGAGGATGGGTGATGCCCTGGAGAAGTCCTGGAGGTGGGCATGGGAGGAGAAGATCAGGGAACTGGAGAGAAGGAGGTCTTTTTGGGTGGTATTTGGATATTAGGTCGGTGATGTAGTTTGGGGCAGAATTATGGACAGCTTTGTATAACAGTGTTAACAGTTTGAATTTGATCCGTTGGGCAATTGGAAGCCAGTGGGGGGATTGGCAGAGGGGGGTGGCGGAAACAGAGCAGTTGGTAAGGTGGATGAGTCTGGCCGCTGTATTCAGGATTGACTGAAGTGGGGATAGCCTGTTGTGAGGCATACATAGCCTACATTACAAGGGTGGAATCTGCAAGAGGGAAGGCTGACTGGCAGAGTGGTGACACAAGCGGCTCTTGAGGAAGTGGAAAGGGTCCTGTGTAGGGTTGCCACCTGATCCCTTTAAAACCGAACATGTACTAATTACACAGGTTCTGGGGCTAATTTATTGCAGTTACAGCACTAGGTGAGTTTAATTAGCATCTTAATCAGCCCCAGAACCTGTGTAATTAATATGTGCTCGGTTTGCAAGGGATGAGATGGAAACCCTAGTCCTGTGCAACAAGTTTGGAGACCAGTGAATAGCAGGGCATATAACAGTGTCCCTAATCCTTCCCTCCTTGCAGAGAAACCTCTCCCTAAGGCTAAATCCCTGACAGGTGTCGCTCCTCTCCCTACTCTGTCCACTTGCAAATGCTCAACAAATCCAATAGGGCAGTGGTATTTAATACCACTGCCCATTCTAAAGATGGCAGCCAAAGGCCACTCTGTTTTGCAGCCTCCACTCCATCTGCACAGCAACATGGCACCACCTGTAGAACGGAGGATGAACTACACCTGCCTACAAGTGTGAACGAGTCCAAAATAGCAGCATACAAGGCCTCTTCTATCACAGCCTAATCCCACTGGTGTTTTGTCATATACTTCTGTGATAGCATTAAGTCTGAAGTATTACTGAATCTTGATACTCACAGAGCTGTCTTTTCCAATTTGTAAGCTTTTATTGAATGCCTGAGAGAATGTGTCATAATCTGATGTGAACTGAACCATGAACATTATTCCACAGCACTAGAGCTACAAGGCAAGAAAGTGCTAAAATGCAACCATTTACATACACACTGACTAATAATACAGAGCTTGGAGGAATAATGAAGACCACAGCCAAGCAATAATTGCATCAACTATTAACGCATCATATGATTCCACTGGAGTTGCTTAAAAACATTTCATTCTGTTTAAAGGATCTCCATTCCCCAGCAGGGAGTTACAAGTGAAAATTATAGTGTTTGAACTAGTTGCATTAAAAAAAGTCTTTGTATGGGGTTCAACTTTAATAAGCCCAAGAGGTCCCCACTCTTACACTGTTTTCCCATATCCAGAAGCAACAGGAAACTTCACATTTCAGCTGCCACCTACAGGTGTGGTATGGAATTGAATGTCATAAACCTAGGGCTCCTTCACTCCAAAACGCATGTTAAAAGAGAAGGTCACCTTTTGTAACATGTTACACCCAGGGATGTGGTTAGAAACTACAGGGCCCCATACAGCCATTCAGAACCCCCCCCCCCAAAAAAACCCCCCAAAAAACAAACAACAGTTTACTATGCTTCAGTTATGAATGAACACAGTGAGTGATCAGTACCAATCACTTATTGTGTTCATTCGGGAAAAGGAGGGGCTGGTAAATCTGACATATTTATCAAACCCTTTCCCTACTCTCCATCCTGAAGGATCCTACTGTGTGCTTGCAGCTGCCAGAGGTAAGGAGAGAAGGGCAGCCAACAGCACTGCGGGGTGGGGGCACACAGGGGGTCATGGTGCCGAGGGAGGGTGATGGGTGCAGAGAGGAGGGTGCAATCTCTGGAACCGATCTCCTGTATGCCTCTCTCTGCAACAGCTGAAAGCCAGCGGGAGGGAGAGGAGAAGAAATCAGCTTTCAGTTGCTGCAGAGAGAGCCATACAGGGGATCGGTTCCAGAGATTGCCCCACCCCTGTGCCAATCACCATCCCTGACCACATCCAATTCACCCAACTGCCTGAGCCCCATACAGGAGGATTGGTGGTACCCCCTTATCCACGGCCCTGGTTACACCCATATTCAGGGTGTAACATGTTACACTTGAACTGGCCACTGATCCCCCCATTGTGACAGCCAGCAGTGGATACCCCCCCCCCCGCTAGCTGTCACATTCTGAAAATAACAAGGCCGTTCAGGGCTCTGAACTAGAAAACTAACCTTTGTGGTTGTTGGCTTGCAGTTCCCAATGAACTACCATGGCGTTGTTGATTTCCTTGGTAGTTCATTCTCTCTTCCTGTCAGTCTGCATCTGCCTGCCTGTACTAGGTATGAAGGAAGACAGAGGTCTGGGCCCACAGATTCAGAGGGTACACGATGCCACACAGACAGCGGTTCTTTTAAAACAATTACGTTTACTGAACAGTTATAGTGATCATGTAGTTGAGCATACGTAAACAGAACGATAACAGTGCATAACCATACAGTAAGAATAATACTGTCTAACACTAACCCCGTACTTGCGGACTTTTCCCCAATGTCCAGAAAGCAGCCTGGCTGCGCCTGAATGTTCCTGAGCAAGATATAACGTTGGGGTGCACCCTAAGTATTGCGCAATACTATTTGTAATCCAAAGGAAAGTGGAGTGTGTCTCTTGTAACTTTCTGGTATATCCAACATGTCACTGACCACGTGTGGTGCGATGTGCTGCGGCAAAGCCGCACTTACGGTTCCCTGGCAGGCTCTTGGTGCTTTCTCCTGACCCACTCCGGAACCGGACCATACAGTCACTTGTTTCCTGGTCTCATTGTGAATCTTCCTTAGGTGCCCTCGCCAGATTCCACTGTGAGCCGTAAATCCTCTTCCGGGCCCCACACAGATTCTCCAGACGTCCTCAGCATCCAACAGCCAGACCCAAACTTCACTTCCTCCTCAGCACAGGAACTCCTCCCCTTCCCATAGAGTTTGTGATGCAGTAAGTCATTTCTTAATTGCAGCCTCAAACCTGCATTTGCAGTTCACTATGACCCTTCTGAGGGTCCTACTCGGCCCCTAAATTAGTATTCGTTAAACTTTTTAGGGTAAATAAGCATTTATCTTGTCTTAGCAAAAGTCACTACAAAATCGATTCTTGTACTTTGCTGCCATCTACTGACCAAAGAGCATATTGCAGTTTAACATTACACATCAGTATTAAATCCATGTGTCACACCCTTACAGGTACAAGCAGAAAGATACACTGACAGATCTGCCGGAATCCTGCATGGCACTTGTGATTAGCAGATGCTTTATAGGATCCAAATAAAAAAAAATTATAAATGCACATTTTTTTTTACCTGCAAAAAGATGTGCATTTTTTTTTTTTTTTTTTAAATGTGAACCTATCCTTTAAAACTTCACTGCTCCCAACTGTCCCTCATTTGGAACCAAAGCCCCTCTGCCCTGTTTCCCTCTCAGTTTTACATCTTTTTGGCCAGAGGTGTAGATCTCTACATTGAATGAGGTGCTTAAATACCAAAAGTGTCAAACTACACCAGCCTTTCTCAACCTAGAGCAGTGGTTCTTAACCTTGTTGGAGGTACTGAACCCCACCAGTTTCATATGCGCATTCACCGAACCCTTCTTAATTGGAAAAATAAAATATGATTTTTAAAATTCAAAACATAGGTATATATTTATACATAGGTGCACAAAATGAACAAAACCGTTAAGAACAAAGAACAAAACCATTAAAACATGATTTTCACACAAAAACAAAAACATAATAATGAATATTTACTGCACGAATCATATGAGTCGGGTGTGGGTCTTCACCTCTGCCGAACCCGCGAGACTGACTCACTGAACCCCTGGGGTTCGATCGAACCCAGGTTAAGAACCACTGTTTTATAGTAATTCATCCCCCATAGTAATTCATCCCCCATATAGTAATTCATCCCCCATATAGTAATTCATCCCCCCTATAGTAATTCATCCCCCCTATAGTAATTCATCCCCCATATAGTATTTCATCCCCCATATAGTAATTCATCCCCCATAGTAATTCATCCCCCCTATAGTAATTCATCCCCCATATAGTAATTCATCCCCTATAGTAATTCATCCCCCATATAGTAATTCATCCCCCATAGTAATTCATCCCCCATATAGTAATTCATCCCCCATAGTAATTCATCCCCCATAGTAATTCATCCCCCATATAGTAATTCATCCCCCATATAGTAATTCATCCCCCCTATAGTAATTCATCCCCCATATAGTAATTCATCCCCCATATAGTAATTCATCCCCCATAGTAATTCATCCCCCATATAGTAATTCATCCCCCATAGTAATTCATCCCCCATAGTAATTCATCCCCCATAGTAATTCATCCCCCCTATAGTAATTCATCCCCCATATTAATTCATCCCTTATATAGTAGTAGTAAGTAAGTAGCAAGTAGTAAGCCAAGTCCCCCCTGTGTCAATTCACTTACCTTTGCTCCGCGCGTTCCTCTCGCCGTATTCCCACGCCGTTCCGGTCTTCAGGGCGGACTGTGAGAGGAGCCTAGCTCCTCTCACGTTCGTCACGCTGCCCCGCCTACACACATCCTGGCAGCCAATCACTGGCTATCAGGATGTGAGTGGCAGCGAGACTGGCCAATCATTGCATTTGAGCGCGCTGCCCTGGCTGTTTTTTTTTTTGGATCACGCTGCAGAGTCCCTGCCGCCCGAGAGGAGGGAGGGGAGCGGGCGCCCGGCACACAAGAACCGCATTAAAGCGTGTAAAGATCCGCGTGTGGCTCGCGAGCCGCGGCTTGCCGACCACTGGGCTAAGCGATGTTGCGTGACCACCTGCAGCCAATGATGGACAAGCGGGGCATGTCATCACGAATCATATGAGTCGGGTGTGGGTCTTCACCTCCGCCGAACCCGCGAGACTGACTCACCGAACCCCTGGGGTTCGATCGAACCCAGGTTAAGAACCACTGACCTAGAGGAATCCTTGAAATAATTTTCAAGTTTCAAGGAAACCTAGCTAGTTCTCTGACTACCTCCTGCCAAGTAGTATCTCTCCTCAGGAAGGGGTCATTATATTGAACTACCAAGGTCGCAAAGGTCTCACTTGTGACTGGGCCCTGGCACTGTGGGGGGCCCCGAGACTCAGTGTTGCCAAAGCAGGCTCTTTTCTCCTGTCTCCTGACAGGAGAAAAGTGCCGTAAAAAAAAAAAACTTCTTGTCCCTTTCCTGGCCATCTGTGTTTTGTAACTCTTTGAGCGACTTGCAGCTTTAGAAAGAAAGAAAGAGCTGCCAAGCTCAGCCTTGGATCAGGCAGCAGGATGTGGATCATAGTCACATGCCCCACCACACGAGTAGAGGCAGACCTCGGCAGTTCTCTAATTGGCTGACTCTGGAACTGCGCATGCACAGTTCAGAGTCGCCGAGAGGGATTTTTGCTTCCTAAAGTAATTTTTCCGCAAACCCCTCACAGCCAGGCTGGAAGGTATGTGAAAGATGTAAGGGGGCAATAACTTTGGGGGCACTCTGGAGGAGCAGGGCAACATAAGGGGGCACTCTGGAGGAGAAGGGCATAAGCGGGCAGTCTGGAAGAGAATGTAAACAGGCACTCTGGAGGAACTTAGTACCTCCAGAGTGCCCCCCATAGTGCCTCCTGAGCAGCCTATCATTTTCTGCACTTCTTTATATTTTTTCCCCTCTCCAATCAACTTTTTAATCAAGGTACGCTGTTCTTCTGAACAATGTCTGGAACGACCCATTTTCCTCAGAATTTCAGAGAGAAATGCACTGTAACCAGCATGTACAACATTTGCTGCCTTCCTTCCTTAAATAAGGGCAATAATTGCCACCTGTTTTTCAAAGAATGAATGACCTCACTAATAGAACTCCACACTGCTATTATTTTGAACATGCCCCTTTCAATTAGTGATTCAATTACACAGAATCAGCAGCATGCATGTCATGACTGTTGGGTCTGTTGGATTTCTATTACTCTACTACACCTGCTAGTAAATTATTTGCCATGTAGAAATATCATTTCTACCAAAAACAGTGATTGATCAGGTTAGTGATGTCTGACTGCTATTATTTTGAACGCAACTGTAGATACACAGGTCTCAACTGCACAACTATGGTGGGTATAACTGTTGTGCTTGTTTCTTTTAGTCTGAAATGTCTTTGTAACAAACTTTTAGTAACCCTTTTTACTCTACCCTGCACCCACTACTCCTACTGTCATTAGCCTCCACATTTTATTTCAGCCTTTTTTTAAACCTTTTTTTTTACCCCAGAGGAACCTTTGAAATAATTTTCAGGGCTTGGGGAACCTCTTTTCTAAAACCAATTCATTAGTGGTGAGTTGGAAGAATGCCCTTCTTACATTGGTGGCCAGGGGTAGGAAAGCTCTCCTTACATTGGTAGTCAGTGGGAACAATGCCTTTCTAACATTGATGAACCATGGGAAGAATGTTCTCCTTGCACTAATGATCAGCAGGAGAAACGCCCTCCTTATATTGATGAATAGTGGAAAGAATATCCTTCCTACATTGGTGATAAGTAGGAAGAATGTCCTCCTTACCTTGTGGTCAGGGGAAAATGCCCCCTTACATTGGTTATTAGTGGGAGGAATGTCCTTTTTATGTTGGTGATAAGTGGGAAAAATGTCCTTCTTACATTAATGATCAGAGGAAACAATGTTCTCTTTACCACGATGATCAGTGGGAAGAATTTCCTCCTTACATTGGTGATAAGTAGGAAGAATGTCATCCTTACCTCGATGGTCAGTGGGAAGAATGTACTCCTTCTCTTCGTGGTCAAGGAAAAATGCCCCCTTACATTGATTATTAGTGGTAGGAATGTCCTCCTTACATTGATGATCAGTGGGAAGAATGTCCTCCTTACATTGGTGATAAGTAGGAAGAATGTCCTTCTTACCTCGATGATCAGTGGGAAGAATGTCCTCCTTACCCGTGTGGTCAGGTTAGAATGTCCATTACATCAAATATTAGTGGGAGTAATGTCCTACTTACGTTGGTGATTAGTAGGAAAAATGCCCTCCTTAGCTCGATGAACAGTGGGAAGAATGCCTTCCTTACCTTGGTGGTCAGATTAGAATGCCCCCTTACATAGAATATTTCTGGGAGGAATGTCCTCCTTACATTGGCGATACGTAGGAAGAATGCCCTCCTGAGCTTGATGATAAGTGGGAAGTATGTCCTCCTTACCTCGGTGCTCAGGTTAGCCTGCCCCTTACACCGAATATTAGTGGGAGAAATGTCCTCCTTACATTGGTGATAAGTGGGAAAAATGTCCTCCTTATTTTGAGGATCAGTGGAAAGAATTTTCTCCTTACATTGGTTATCAGAGGGAAAAATGTTCTCTTTACCCTGGTGATCAGTGGGAAGAATGTCCTTTATACATTGGTAGTCAGAATACCACCCTTACAGACAGCTAAAAAAATAATTGGTGTCATGATGTTGGTTCTGGCAATTGTCATTTTACCGGGATCTATACAGGCATCACATGGAAGCTCAAAAAGACACAGCTCAAGGAACCTCTAGAATTTACATGACACCTTGGTTGAGAATGGCTATACTACACTAAATCTTTCACAAAGATCTTTTTATTATCACGTTATTATTTTAAAAACCACTATAAAGGAAACATAATGATGAACAGAGAACCTGTGCGCTTAGCCAAGCATCTTTTTTTGCTTATTAATCCTTTGTGGTCCACACAACTAGGGATGTGGCAGGGGTGTGTTCTTGGACTCCATTCTTTGTGCTAAAAGGTGTCCTTCTTTACCATCCTAGGAAGTTGGGAGGTATGTAACATGCAATATAACACACTTTATATAGCGTATTACAATAACACACGGCAATGCGTTGTATATGTCTGTTGCAGTGTATTGCTATTAATTGCTATTTGCTGTGTGTTTGTTGAGTTGTTGATAGGTGCATTGAACTAAATGCACCAGACCCTGTTCACAACATCGCATAGTGTTGTAAACAGGCACTCAGATATACAGGTCCCCATATGACTTACTACACTGTACCGAGGGCAGATTTTATTGCTGCTTGTGGAGTGCATTGTCACCACAGAGTAGGTGGGTTTAAGTGAAATCTATATCTCATTTTCTACAATTTAGTCCATTGCACATGTACAGATATAATGCACCCCTGTACACATTCATCCATAAATTTACAACTTAAAAAGCTAAACACAGACCGTAATAAACACTGCATTCAAGTCCAATCAATGTGCATTCAATCATGATACAGAGTGCACAAACCTGCAATTTTCTGCATGATCGAATACACTTTCCTATGACAGTCTGTATTTACTATCCAGGTAACTGCAGACTTTTTCTGTCTACTCACATCTATTGTTGTGACACCAGATAGAATCTGCAGAGGTATACCAAATCCCATCTAATCGCAAATCTGCAAATTATTATTATTATTATTACACAGTATTTATATAGCGCCAACAGTTTGCTCAGCGCTGTACATTACAATGGGAGACAATACATGAGACAGCACAGTAAAAATACAATACAATACACGAGGGGTTCGAGGGCCCTGCTCCTTGGAGCTTACAATCTAGGAGGGAGGGGAGAGTAGTACAGGAGGAAATAGCTGTGGGGGATGGAGTGGTGGGGAGTGCAGAGGAGATCAGCAGTTAGGTGAGGGCGGGGTGGGCTTCTCTGAAAAGATGGGTTTTCAGGGTGTGTCTAAAGGTGAGGAGGATAGGTGACAGTCTGATGGATTGGGGTAGTGAGTTCCAGAGGATGGGGGAAGCCCTGGAGAAGTTCTGCAGACGGGCATGGGAGAATGAGACCAGGGAACTTGAGAGTAGGAAGTCTTGTGAGGAGTGGAGAGTGCGTTTTGGGTGGTAGATGGATATCAGGTCGGTGATGTAGTTTGGGGCAGTGTTATGGACAGCTTTGTACGTCAATGTTAGTATTTTGAATTTTATGCGTTGGGCAATCGGAAGCCAGTGGAGGGATTGGCAGAGGGGGGTGGCGGATACGGAGCGGTTGGTAAGGTGGATGAGTCTGGCCGCAGAATTCAGGATAGACTGAAGCGGGGATAGCCTGTGTTGGGGTAGTCTGGCGAGGAGGGAGTTACAGTAGCCAAGTCGTGATATGATAAGGGAGTGAATGAGTTGCTTTGTAGTTTCAGGAGTTAGGAACGGACATATTTTGGAGATGTTGCGGAGGTGAAGTCTGCATGAATTTGTCAGCGATTGGATCTGGGGCTGGAAAGACAGATTGGAGTCTAGAATGACACCTAGTACTCTGGCTTGCGTGGTGGGGCTGATGGTGGCATTGTTGGTAGTGATGGAGAGGTCGGGGGGGGGAGCAGGCTGGGGGGAGAACTAGGAGCTCGGTTTTGGCAAGGTTTAATTTGAGGAAGTGGAGTGACATCCAGTCTGATATGTCGTTCAGAAGGCTAGTGATTCGGGCGGAGACTGAAGGGGTGAGGTGAGGGGTAGAGATATAGATTTGCGTGTCATCGGCATAGAGATGGTAGTTGAAGCCGTGAGAGTGTATCAGTTGACCAAGGGAGGAGGGGTAGATGGAGAAGAGAAGGGGCCCGAGGACAGAACCTTGGGGGACCCCAACAGAGAGGGGGAGTGAGGGGGAGGTGGCAGCGTTATAGGGAACACTGAAGGAGCGTTGTGATAGATAGGAAGAGAGCCAGGAGAGAGCGGAGTCTCTGAGGCCAAAAGAGTATAGTCTTTTGAGGAGGAGGGGGTGGTCGACTGTGTCAAAAGCCGCAGAGAGGTCGAGGAGTAGTAGCACTGAGTAGTGGCCATTGGCTTTGGCGGTTAGCAGGTCATTGGTGAGTTTGAGTAGGGCGGTTTCGGTGGAGTGTAGGGGACAGAAGCCAGATTGTAGGGGCTCAAGGAGGTTGTTGTCGGTGAGGTGAGAGCTTAGGCGATTATAGGCTAAGCGCTCAAGTAGTTTGGATGAAAATGGCAGCAGGGAGATGGGTCTAAGGTTGTTTAGGTCGGTGGGATCCAGGGAGGGTTTTTTAAGTATGGGAGTGATGTGCGCGTGTTTCAGAGGGGAGGGGAATGTGCCAGTAGAGAGGGAGAGATTAAACATGTGAGTGAGGGAGCGTAGGATGGAGGAGGAGGGAGATTGTAGGAGTTGTCCATGCAAATGCCCATGTTCATAAAACTCAGTGTTTTCAGTCCGGGGATATTACAGAATTAACATATGACCAATAAACTGTATCCTACAAGAGCTTACACTCGAAAAAACGTAGAATACCTACAAGAAGGCATCTGACACTGAGACAAAAAAAAGAACTAGCTCTTTTACAGATACGACGGTACCAGGGGCAGGCTGACAACTCATGGGGCCCCCGGGCAATAGGGGATCATGGGGCCCCTGTGTCCTTACCCAAACTCAAAAAAGCCTATGAAAAAGGTACCAGGGGCATCTCATGGGGCCCCCTACTGACCCCGGGCCCTTGGGCAGTGCCCAAGTTTCCAAATGGTCAGTCCACCCCTGGACGGTACACATATGAATAAAAGTCATAGGGCTGAGATGTATTTTATTTTGGACAGTTCCTTTAAAATTAAAGCAAGTATTAATTTTGATAACATTCTAGGGAGACGCTTGCGCATGCACATTAATTGGGAAGTAACTGGTGATGGTATGTAAAATATTGTTCATAAATGACACATCAGTGACTATATAAACTGTGCTGTTTACTTATGTGCCCTGAGAATAAGTGCCAAAACAATGTGAGAATATTTTATTTGAAATTGGTTTTAGGGCTCGTTCACAATGTGGTGTGGGAAAGCCATGTTCCATGTCTATTTCCCACACCGAGCTAAAAACGCACTGGGTGTCGATATATTCCTAGTGACACCCATAACAAACGCAGTGCATTTGCCTGCAACAGATCACATGGTATTACATAGATGTCTCTTGGAAGGCCTTCAGGGAAACCCTGCACCAAAACTGCAATATTTTATAAAATCTATTGTCGGTGAAGCACCTGATGTCATGTCATTTTGTGCTGGAGCCCTATTATACAACATGACATCATATGCTTCATGTCACGCATGCACAGTGCGAGAGACATTTTTAAAGTGGTGGTAAGTGAATAGGTACCCAGGCAGCACAGAGGCAGGCAAAACAAGGTAAGGCAGACTATAGATACGTTTTTTTGACGCATCTGAATGGTTGAATGAAAAAAAAAACTGGCCATATTCGATGGGGGGAATCCTCTCCACTGAGCTATTGTATTCTAAAATCAGGGAGACTTCTCTCCCATCAGAATCCACTCTCTAGCACCAGCGGCCCTGATCGGGCTGGGAAAAACTGACGGGACAGCTGAACAGAAATCAATTGGTAGACTCTGTACAACCTCACTGCCCATAAATGTATCAAAATTCAGCCAGCCCTTGCTGAACCGGCTTAATTCCAATCCATGTATGACTGGCTTAGGACTGAAGAACAAGTCCCAAGGATATAGGTAAATACTGTATATATCCACTTGAAGACCAAACCTTTTCTGACACTTTTCGACCATGTGTAAAATTCAGTTTTTTGGGGTTTTTTTGCTTGAAAATTCCTCAGAACCCCCAAACAACATATATTTCTAAGTCAGAGGCCCTATATTACAACATGCCCATGAAAAGCATGAAATTTTTTATGTCACGTGGTATTTGCACAGTGGCTGTTCATACGCAATTTTTTTTGGAAAGAATACACCTTTTTGAATTTGAACCCCTTGCCTACCGGCACTTATACCCCCTTCCTGCCCAGGACAATTTTCAGCTTTCAGCGCTGTCGCACTTTGAATAACAATTGCGTGGTCATGAGACACTGTACCCATATGAAATGATAATCGGAAACTGTATTTACACCAGGGGCGGTCTGACAACAAGCAGTGTCCGAGTTTCCAAATGGTCAGTCTGCCCCTGCTCATCGCTTCCTGTTTCCTGTATCATAGAGGCGATCAGAGCCGATTCAGCCTCTGTTTCTCTCAATGATCAGCTGGTGAATGCACTGGTGGGACGGGAGAGCCCAAAAGAGCCGTGGAAGGTGGCAGGAGGGGGGACACGCCCTAAAGATGCATTTTAAAAGAAATTCAGCGGCTAATTAGCTTGGATTGCTTTTATAAGAAAGCTGACTGTTAGTGTCAAAAAAACAATACCGGGATGATGCATCATCCTGGTAAAACCACTGAAAGTCTAGCGATGTACGTGTGAGCCTTTGGCCTGGAAATATATATATATATATATATATATATATATATATATATATATATATTGTGACAGTGTGGCGATCTGTCATGATATAAAAAGGATATTTCACCTGTGATTCTCAACAAAGCAGGTTAAGGGGCTCCAGGGTACTTGTTTGATGCAGAGGAAAGTAATTTTTCACTTTCCTCATTTGTTTGTAAAGTTCATTTTGGGACCTGGAGCCTGGAGATCTCAAAGTGATTTGGGAGGGATGAAATCTCCAATCCTGGGACCAAGTTTTGGGAATGGCCAGGAGACTGATTGGTCAGGTGTGTGTGAGTCTCTTCTAGAGTCGGGACCAGGGTTCTGGTCTCCACCCTCCCGAGGAGTCTATGTGGGTGCAAGGGAGCAGCCACAGGTGTGCATGGTGGCACAGTATAGTCTGAGAGCAGACAGAGCCCAAGCCTGTGGGATGGAGAAACAGGAGTGCTGAGAAAAGGTGATAACCCAGGTGCAGTGGGTTGCACATAAATGGTCAAGAGGACCGAGGCATGAAGCCTGAGCAGTGGTGCTGCTAAAAAGAGCCAGGAGGCTGAATTTATGTTTTTGTTTGCACTGATGATGGATACCCCTGCATGGGAAACCTATCATGTGTGGACGTTTCTTTTAAATAAAATTGGGAAAAACAGCCCTTAAAAAGAAGCAAGTGAGTGACAGTGTGCTTAAAAAGCTCTACCCTTGGTGCTAGTTCCCACAATATGTATGTATATATAAATATATATATATGAATCTATTTCTAAAACAAATTTTGCAAAAACTATACATAAACTTTTGTATTGTTCTTTCATACATTCCTATACCATACATACTTGCTTAAATGTTCATTATATAGTTCTAAACCCAGATTAATCATTTCTTGGCACACGCACATTACAATAAGTATGAATTGTTCCAAACTGAAGACCACATTAGTCTTTAGAATTTCAGAATCACTGTCTTACATTGCTTGGACCCACCCATTTTACAGCAGACACATATTGCTAATTAGTGATTAACCTAACATGACAGCAGCTTTTGTCATTGAGATTCAGTTAATAATTTGAGATCAAATTATTTTTTTTTTTTATGTTTCTAGTATTTTGTCCACTCTTTGTATAATACTTCAACTTATCCTAGCAGAAGTGATTTTCTTTTTCTCTGCTGTGCTGGTTTTGGAACATCACCAGAATGTTGCCCGGTATCTTCTGTGTAGTATAGGTAGCAGGCATCAGCGTATGACACTTCCCCCCCCCCCTGCTCCAGTCTGGGCTGCTGTTGTGTGAATAGTGTGTGTTCCCCTCCCAGCTCTCCATCCGTCCAGTGATTGGCCTTCACAGTACTGGATACCCAGCAAACAATTACAAGTCCTCTTCCCTTAGGAGTCATTCTCCAGCACAGCACTGGAGTGCTCACATCTGTCTGGACTGAATATTATATAAAGAGACAGTGCAGCTTGTGTGGACAAAGGAGACACAGAACTCTTCCAGCTGCAGAGAACTATCACTTCATCACATCTACAAGTGGCAGCAGCAGTCAGCACTGGGGAGCACTTGTGCTCCCCTCTACATGGGTGCAGGAGAGCTGACAGTCCATTTGCTACTATATTAGCAGACCAAGAAGAACAAAAAGGAAGACTATGTGGACCATGTAAAGCTGGCGCATCTTACAGGTAGAGTCCTTTTATTCTTAAATGTTAGTTATCCTGAAATTTCAGTTTAGAGTGGATGCTGAGAGATTAAATCACTCCCAGCTTCTTTTATCCCTTGGGGACTTTAACAATGATATCTCTGCTTCTGATTGCTTATCTCTGCATCCCTATCAATGCAATTATATGCTCCTCTCCTGCTGGATCACCAGCAGGAGAAAAGACTCTCCCTCTTCCTCAGGAGAAGGCGTATAGACAGGTTCTAATCTAAACCAATGCGGCCACTGTTTGTGAATTGCTGGTGGTGAGGGTTAGAATATGCAGCCATTCTCAACCATGGTTTCTGCAGAAGGTGCTATGGGTTCCTTGACCTTCAGACCTTCCGTCAGATGGTGCTTGCATATTTCTGGGGTCAATGCTGCTTGGCAAAGCCAGCTGCAGCACATAACCAATCTTAGCTGCCTGTAAGGATAGCAATCTGACCACCACTGTAAAGGGAGCTTTCTTCCCTGACCATTAATGTAAGAACACTCTTCCCACTGGACACCACTATAAGGGGCTTTCTTCCCACTGACCATCAATGTAGGGAGTATTTTTCCCATTCTCCATCAACATAGGGAGCATTTTTCCCACTGACCACCAATGTAGAGAGCATATTCCCACTAAACCCCAATGTAAGGGGCATTTTTCCCACTGACCACTGATATAAAGGAAATTCTTTCCACTGATCACCAATGTAGAGAGCATTCTTCCTGCCGAACACCAATGTAAGGGGCATTCTTCTCATTGATCACCAATGTAGAGAGCATTCTTCCTGCCGGACACCAATGTAAGGGGCATTCTTCTCACTGATCACCAATGTAAGGTGCAATCTTCCTCTGGCCTCCAATATAGTGGACATTCTTCCCACTGAACAACAATGTAGGGAGCATTTTTCCCACTGACCACCAATGTAGGGAGCATTCTTCCCACTGACCACCAATGTAGGGAGCATTCTTCCCACTGACCACCAATGTAGGGAGCATTCTTCCCACTGACCACCAATGTAGGGAACCTGCTTCCTATTGAACACAAATGTAAAGGAGATTCTTCTCAGTGACTATCAATGTAAGGGCATTCTTCCCAATGACCACAAATGTAAGGGGCATTCTTACCACCAATAATTTGAATTTAGAAAGGGTTCCCCAAGACATAAAAAATATGTCAAGAGTTCTTCTGGGGTAAAAAAAAGGTTGAAAAAGGCTGGAATAAAATTCAGAGGCCAATGTGTGTCCCCTTAACAGCTAAGTGACAGTTAAGGATTGTATTGACAGTCGAAGCAGTGAGTGCAGGTTAGAAACAAAAGAGTTACCAAAAGTTTCTAAAAACTAAAAGAAGCTGACACAACAGTTACTCCCACCACAGATGTGCAGTTGAGACCCATGTATCTATGTATAGACCGGATTTTCGGGGAGGAGAGATACTTCTTGGCAGGAACTCTGGTGGAGACATCGCACCTCTAGAGTCCCCAAGAGATAAAAAGTCTGGGGATGTTCATTCTACCCAAATCAAGACATTTTTAGCTCAGAAGAAATTGACTCTAAAATTCTTCAAATATGCTTAAATGTGCTTTCATTTTTCATTGATATATCAGAGTTTTGAAGATTTGCCCCCAGAAATTGCCCTACTTTTTAAATATAGACCAAATGTTCCATAAATCTCATTTTGTGTATGCCATATCCATTTATATGCCATCCCTGAGCAAAGCTGGAGCTTTTAAGGTAACTTGTATCTATAGTCTTTGTCATAAACATGTTTAAGAGATAAGCTTGATTTAAAAATTCATATTTTGTGAGTATGTGTGATGCGGCCCCATAGCAAAACCCTTAAGGCTCCCTTCCTCCCCTCTGGAATACCTTCAGTGATTATTGTCTGTGCTCAAAGCTATCACTACCTGTAAAGTTGACTCCATAGCTTGGCAGTTCCCCCATAACAGTCATGTACAGTGTTGGTTAGCCCGGTACTGTCACATAGCGTGAGTGACTTGGAATTACTGCAAATATTCTCTTCTCCACTGAAGAGAGTAAAAGATGAATGAAAGAAAGGAAATATATGCTAAAGCAAACCTGTTGCTTTGCCCTGAATGGACTAAACGCAGATTCTCTAGAAGGTAAAAATGTTAATACCAACTCAAAATATGCACTCAATGGAAATACACTTTACATTCCGTTTAACCCTTTCGCTGACCGAATCGGATCTGACAGTGGAGGGGGGTTTTACACGCAATCTGGTGACTGTAGCCACCATGATTATGTATAAAACTGACCAGTGGACTCCTGCCTATCAGAAAAAAGCAGTCAGGTGGCTGCACTGTCACCCAATTGCTTCCACACACCCCGGGTAACAGCCCCCTCGGCATGCCCCCACCATATATTCCAGGCTCCATTTGCCCATCTGGAGCCCTGGGGTCGACATGATGGGTACCGGTGGGTAGAGAGGATGGAGTAGAACGGACATATGTCCGCTCTCCTCCCCTTCTCACTTTGACCCAGAAAGTGACATGTATGACATCACTTCTGGGTCACCCTGTCAATATTGTAGCCGGGGAGGAATGTATTGCAATGCGATCTGCATTGCAATACATTCAGAGGAGCCCAAAGGAGACATGCAGGTCTTTGGACCCTGCATGTCTCATTAAAGAAAACATATCACCTAAAAATCATGTGATGTGATGAAAAAAAAAGCTATGCAAAAAATAGTTTTTTGTTTATTGCAAAAAAATAAAGTTACAGCCAAGCAGATAACATCCTCTCTATAGAATTTTTAAGGTCCCCCACCCCCACATATATGCCCATACAAACATAAACAGATGTCAGTGGCGCCTATGCGTGAAAACGTTGATTGCGATACACATGTTACATTTCGCCGCGCATGCGAGAGTTAGAGCAATAATTCTAGCACAAGACCTCCTCCATAACACTAAACTGTAGGGGCTTTTGAAGCGTCGCCTTTAGAAAATATAGGGTACTGAAGTTTGGCGCCATTTCACAGGCGCACACAATTTAAGGTTTGACATGTTAGGTATCCATTTACTCGGTGCAACCTCATCTTTTATATTTGAATAAAAATGTTAGTAATTTATTGCGTTTGTTTGCCCTAAAATTCACTTTAGTGTGTTTTTTACTGAAATTTTGTATTTCTTAGACCTTTGCGGTAATATTGTGTGGCATAAGAAAATGGAACTACCATTGCTTTATTTTTTAGGGTGTCTGCTTTCATAAAATATATAATGTTGGGGGTTTTGTGTAAGCTTCAGGCCTAAAATGAATTTTGCAAATGTGCAAAAAGAATGCAAAAACGGCTCTTGCAGTGAAAGGGTTAAAGTATATGGAGACTCTAACCTTGTAAAACAACCCATACAGTTTAAAAAAGAAATGAAAAGCAAAACATGTATGTATACATATAAAACATATTATAAATATTTCTTTCCCCTTTTTTATATGGGGTCATATACCCTCTATTCTCAGCTGCATGGACAGCTGAGGGCAGATAAACCTCAGCACACTGGTCTTCCCAGTGAATGGCTGTGCAGGAAGTGGGGTATGCCAGCAGAAGTCTGATCATTGAGAGCAGACTAAGTTCCCAGCACAGCTAGATCACTGACAACACTGTGCTCTTATGCCTAGTGTGGTCAGTTTTAATAGGAAAGCAGAGGAATACCAGGCATTTAATAAAAAGGAAGCAATACAAAGAGAACAGGATGTTTTTTCATACAAGTACATGGTACTGCAGGCACATATCAGGGACATGAAATGTTGGGTTTACTCTTTAATATAGGAGCAGAAGTTAAAAAAAGTGGAATCTTCCATTTTCAGAAATATGTCATCATTGGATAAAGAGCTGTATATTTTTTCCAAGGTACAATTTCTTAGGCAAGCTTAGAAAACCAGCACAGCAGTAAAAAAGTCCTGGGATTTGTTTAAGAAGCTATTTGTGTTCTTATTAGTGGTTTAATCTACACTATGAGGTGTATTTATTAAAAAATTGAAACGGCATGTAAATTTGGTTTGTGCGAATGGGGTAAAGCTGAATGTTCTCAGGCTATATCCTCTGCAGGTTGAATGTGTAAATTCAGAAAATGCCACATTATGGCCACTAGATGGAGCTGAGAAACATACTTATTTCCTATGATAGCGCCATCCAGTGGCCATATTTTTGATATTTCCCCCCATTTATATATCCTCGATCTTCAGAGGATATAGCCTTACAACGTTCAATTTTGTCCCATTCACAGAAATAAGTTAAATGCAGTTTCGATAGATGAACAGCTGTGCATTTTTTAATACACTCCTGTGCAGTATGCATAAAAAAAAAAAAAAGCAGCCAGCCTGATTGTAGCCTAACTTGCCACAACTGCATAGTATGATTGAAGTGGCACAACCAACCCAAAAGATGGCGTGAACATTGTCCAGCATGATGAGAAATCTATTGTAGCTGATATTCAGTTATCACCATTCTCAGCACAAATCTGCTGCATGGAAGGTCACAGAAGAAGAGAGCAGCAGGTGGAATATTGTTTAACATCATAGGAGGTCTGTCACCAGAGCGGCCATAACCACCAATCAGGAGCAGCCCCAGGTTTGGGAGCTTTGTGTTCCTTGCTGAATTTCCTTTATCTTCCTCTTTGTAAAATCTACAATTTTGGCATATTTTCAGTCTGTAAGGGTCCTTTCACATGGGCATTATGTTTTTTTCATCAGTTCAGTCACTTTTTTTCAAAGAAAAAACGGAGCAGTTTACATCCATTTTACATCAGTTTGTTCATCAGTTTACATCCATTTTACATCAGTTTACATCCATTTTTCATTCATTTACATCCATTTTACATCCGTATTTATCCGTTTTAGTTTCTTTTAATCCATTTACATCCATTTTTAGTCTGTTTACATCAGTTCCCTTTTTTAAAAAAAATAGGGTTTTCTTACATTCAAAAAAACGGACATTTCAGTCATGTTTTTTCTCCAGTTTACATTTGTTATTTAACACATTTACATCTGTTTTACATCCGTTTTCATCTGTTTAATCCATTTTCATGTTTTTCATCTGTTTTCGTTCATTTACATCCATTTTTCATCAATTTTCACCCGTTTTACACCTGTTTACATCCGTTTCATCCATTTTACATCCTTTTTCATCCGTTTACATCCATTTTCATCCATTTTTCATCTGTTTTACATCAGTTTTCGTCTGTTTTAATCCGTTTACATCCATTTTTTATCCGTTTTCATCAGTTCCCTTTTTTTTAAGGAAGAAAAATAGGGTTTTCTTCCATTCAAAAAAAACCAGACATTTCAGTCACGTTTTTTCAAAGAAAAAAGAGATTCGTTTTTTCGTCAGTTTACATCCGTTATTTCATCTGTTTATATCCATTTTAAATCTGTTTTTCATCTGTTTTCATCTGTTTTTCATCCGTTTACATTCGTTTTTCATCTGTTTTACACCTGTTTACAGCCATTTCATCCATTTTACATCTGTTTACATCCTTTCTCATCTGTTTACATCCATTTTCATCTGTTTTCTTCCATTTACAGCCATTTTTGTCCGTTCTGTTTTTTTTTTTAAAATAGGGGTTTCTTCTGCTAAAAAAAAAAAGACATTAACGGAGGTAAACCGATGATCATCCACTAGTCCATAAAAATACACGTGTGTCTGTTTTTCATCTGTGAACGCCCGTGAAAGAGGCTTTATTGTTTGTTTTTTTAAATTTGTGCCCAGGGGTGGACTGACCATTTGGAAACTCCGGCACTGCCCGAGGTCAGCAGGGGGCCCCATGAGATGCCCCTGGTACCTATTTCATAGGCTTTTTTGAGTTTGTGCAAGGACACAGGGGCCCCTGATCCCCTATTGCCCGGGGGCCCCATGAGTTGTCAGTCCGCCCCTGTTTGTGCCTGATTATACTTACAGAGAGTGAGTTTATAATCAAAATAAAATGTGTATATACAGATTATATGGTGGCTTACCCAGTTAAGCATTTAATACATGTCCCTGGAAATACTATTAGCATGCCATCAGCTAAGAGAACTCCGTGCATTCACATGCTGTGAACAAATATTAGTTCAATGTGACCTCTCTTGCTTCAGCAGCCAAAATCATTCTGCTCCATAAACAGGTCCTCACTAATTATCCGTCTCTTCCTTCATTCATGAACTGAACAGTCTTGTGTAATTGTGGACGGGCAGCACTCTTGTGTAACATGGATGCAGCATCCAGCAGCAGAGATCCTGTCCGCTTTCATCTCCGGAGACGGTTTTGAGCTGAATATCAATACACTTATTACATATGTCATGACTATGGTGTGTTCTGCTCTGGGCTAAGCTCCATAGAGATATATACATTGATTGATATTATACCGCTGCTTTCTTCTTCTCTGGCCACCCCTGGAGCTTCAAACCCAAAACACATGCCATTATACAAATGCCAAGTTTATTCTAAGTCAGAGCTCTGGCTCCGGCATGGCCCCTGCATCTCATAATGCAATGTGGTTTGCTCTCCGTAGGTCATTGAGGTGCCTATAGGACCTAAGGGAAGGGGGGGGGGGGGGTTGCTAGCCTCCTAAAAGTCCTGTGGGCACCTAGACAGAAATGTTGTAAAGCTTTTAGTATAACAGTGAGAAGTAGCTGAGGCTGTTTGAGCCCTGTGTGATCTTGTCTTTCTACCTCCTCTTTTGATTTTGCTGTACGGGGGATTAAGGGGGGATATGATCAACATGTATAAATACATCAGTGGTTCATATAGTGAACTCGGTGTAGAGCTATTCACCCTGAGGTCATCACAGAGGACAAGGGGGCACTCTTTATGTCTGGAGGAAAAGAGATTTAATCTCCAAATATTGAAAGGCTTCTTCACAGTAAGAGCTGTGAAAATGTGGAATAGACTCCCTCAAGAGTTGGTTCTGGCCAGCTCAGTGGATTGCTTTAAAAAAGGCCTGGATTGTTTTCTAGATGCACAGAATACAGGAGTACCTCGGTTTACGAACACCTCTGTTAATGTAATTTTCGGTATACAAATGAAAATCCATTGAAAATAATGCCTCAGTTTACAATTTTTTTTCACAATATGAATGGATTAATTGGTTTTCAATGCATTTACAAATTCTTTTTTAATCGTCCCTGTACAGTACTATGCCTTCAAAGTGCACTTTATAAAGAGTTTTGAACAGACTTTTTTTCTGACCTCCGGAATGGATTCATTGGTTTTCAATGCATTTACAATTTTTTTTTAATCATGTCCCTTTATGCCTTTAAAGTGCACTTTATAAAGAGTTTTGAACAGATAAGACTTTTTTTTTACTTTTTTCTCACCTCTGGAACGGATTAATTGGTTTTCAATGCATTTACGAATTCATTTTTAATCATGTCCCTGTACAGTATTTATGCCTTTAACGTGCACTGTGTAAAGAGTTTTGAAAGATAAAATACTTTTTTTTTTACTTTTTTCTGACCTCCGGAATGGATTAATTGGTTTTCAATGCATTCCTATGGGAAACTGTGTTTCAGTTTACGAAATGTTCGCAATACGAAAAGTCCCGCAGAACGCATTAAATTCATAAACCGAGATACACCTAAATAACTGGATACTAACATTTATAGGTAAAGTTGATCCAAGGAATATTCTATTGCCTCTCTAGGGATCAAGAAGGAATTTGTTTCTAGTGCAGATGCAAATTGGATCATGCCTTGCTGGGTTTTTTTGCTTTCCTTTGGATCAACTGTGGGTGTAGGATTATAACTTTTTTTTATGTTTGAACTGGATGGACTTTTACTGCTGCAATCCCTCAAAGTGGTTGTAAACCTCAGACATGAAATATGAAGAAAATATGTCCCTCTATAGTGTGTGCTTGTTTAAAGTAAGGACAATAAATGTCATCGCTGTCTGTTGCTTCATTCATCTGCTATCAGCATGAGTTTCTTCTGACAATTTTTCCTGACACCAAGAGAAAAATGGTGAATGGGGGGGGCTCCAGCAGATTAACAGCCTCAGCTCTGTTCCTGTGTGCTGCGTGCAGGGCTGGTGCTAGACTATTTTACGCCCTAGGCAAGACAAGCTACTTGTGCTCCCCTGCTCCCCCCCCCCAAAAAAAAACATTTTTTAAAAACATTAGAAAATATTAAATCAACAACACATGAAACAGCTAAATTTCTTTTAATTTGCAAATAAGTGCAATAAGATGCCACCAGCAGCAATATTAAAGACAAAATATATATTAACCAAATATAACTGAACTGTTTTAAGCAATCAGACATAGAAACAAAAAAAAAAAGAGACTGCGTTACAAAACACCACAGTGATCAGCAGCCACCAACTGACTTACAGTAAGGGACTGAGTCTGAGAGGAGCACCGGAAGGAGCAGCAGCTCAGCTGCTACACTAGCCCCAGACACTCAGCATCTTCCTCTGTCCTTTCTTCCTCCCGCTCTGCCACTCCTCCCCTCAGCTGAAGGATCATTCATGATGTGGCCTCATCCCACATGATCAATCAGCATCCGCTCCCCTCACTCTGACCATTGTTCGCCCCCCCCCCTGCTCCTCCCATCACCTCCATGACCCGCCATCCTCCTAGGCTTGACTCTCCACTGATGGCTCCTGCTGGGTTGCAGAGTCAAGGCTGTGGCTCTCCGTGAGGACATGCAGCCTACCAGCACTACACCACTTCCCTCTCATACACATCGGGCCCCGATCATCCTACTCACATAGGGTTAACCCTGAAACCAGAGCACACCCCTGACTATTGATTGGCTCCAGCTGTGTAGAAGAAGGTGGAGCCAGTGATGGACACGCGCCATTCGGTCACTAGCCGGCTCCCTGTTACATCTGGAGGATTTTGTGTGCCAGTGTGTGTTCCGGAGATATACGGACCGATCCTCTGATCAAAGACTGCTGACCGCCCAAGGTCCTGGTATAATGTCATCACTTCCCATCCTAGGGGGAGCCGACACTTCGCTGCTACATGGAATACTGTCACGTGTGTATATATGTACTAAATGGTCATGTGTAGACAGGCTGTGAGACAATTGTGCAGAGTAAAGATACCACCGTTCCCTCGTCATTCCCTGTGTATGAGGAGAGGGGGACTCTGAAGAGAAATTAAGAATGCATACAAGAGGTCCACAGAACACACAGAGAGAATGCTGGCCTGTGCTGTGCCCAGGTGCTTCTAGGTGGCAGTGCACCCTAGGCCTAGTGGAAAGCACCGACCCTAGCTGTGTGGATGGGGGTGTGTCTCTTCCCTCCAATCAGCTCTCAGAACTCTTCTCACTGAGCTCTGTAGAGTATAATTTCAGCTCCATGCCCTATTTTTTCTGAATTCTCAGACAAGCTTTACAAATTCTGGACTTTGAATGGATGTAGGGAAGAGAAGACTGCAGACAGACAGGTACAACTAATGTAGGGGGATTTGTTTTAAATGTATCATCTGAGGGTAAGGACTTATGAATCAAAGTGATATAAAAGGCAACTTTTTAAAATAAAAAAATAACAAACATGTTATACTTACTGTACCTGCTCTGTGCAATGGTTTTGCACAGAACAGCCCCGATCCTTCTATCCTTGGGTCCCTGGTGCTTCTGGCCCCTCCCTCCTGCTAAGTGCCCTCAAAATCAAAGAGCTAGCTATGGGGGCACCCAAGCAGGCCTGCTCCCAAGCAGTTGCTCTGCTTGTCAATTCACACACAGAGCTGTGAGTTGGCCCCACCCCTTTCTCTCCTCGTTGACTCACTAGCTGTGATTGACAGCAATTGGAGCCAATGTCTCCCTCTGCTGTCTCAGCCACTGAGGAGGGAGAGTCTCCGGACAACCAGGCTCTGCTCAGCAGGGGGCCCCATGAGATGCCCCTAGTACCTTTTTCATAGGCTTTTTTGAGTTTGGGCAAGGACACAGGGGCCCCATGATCCCCTATTGCCTGGGGGCCCCATGAGTTGTCAGTCCGCCCCTGACCACGCCATGTCTATCTTCTAAAAAACATAGCTGAATGGTGGCAGAAAAAAGACCAAGTGCTCCATTGAGTCTGCTGAGGACATTGAGTCTTGTTTTCAATAAAGTGATTTTATATGGAAAGCACCATGATTTTGCCAAATGCTATGTATTGAGTAAAAATTGGGGAATTTATGGTAAAAAGAAGACTTGATAATATATTTAACCCCTGCTGGGGCAAAACGCATAGAGACCTTCTTAGTATTTTGGGGCCCAACTCAAAAGGTGAGCACCTAGTTTGGGTGGTTTGAAAGCACATCAGGTGTGCAAGAAAATTTAAGGAAGTGGAGGGTGTAGAAGAAGTGGATGGATTGAAGATTGGAAGCATTGATGATGATGCAAAACTTCTTTTAGGTTAGGGTCTTCAAAGTTTCCAAAGGGCTAGTTTACTGTACTTTAGGCTTTGGGGGCCAGACTGTGGGCAGTGGGAGTATGATATGCCCTGGCGTCATTGATAGTAAACAATGTCACATCATTGGTTTTATTGGGATGCACTGGTGCGGGGAATTGGGGCAAAATCTGGTGAAACTGCATAGAAACCAATCAGTTTCCATGTTTTATTGTCAAAGCTTAATTGAACAAGCTGACGTTAGAATCTGATGCATAGTAGCCAATCCACTTCTGAGTGCACCAGTTTTAGTAAATCTCTCCCTTAGTGCTCCACTGTTGGTGTCAGTGGGAGGAATCGTGCCCCTTCAAAAGTGCCCCATTTTTGGTTTTAGTGGGAAGAATAGCACTCAATCTTTGGTGTTAATGGGAAGAATGGTGCCCCATTATTGTGTCAGTGGGTGGAATAGTGATCCATCAGTGTTGTTAGTGGGAGGAAAAGTGCCCCAATGCTGATGTCAGTGGAAGGAATAGTGCCCCATTGTTGTGTCATTGAAGGGAATAGTGCCCCATTGCTGGTGTCAGCAGAAGGAATAGTGCCCCATTGTTGATGTTAGTGGAAGGAATAGTGCCCCACTGTTGGTGTCATTGGAGGGAATAGTGCCCCATTGCTGGTGTTAGTGGAAGGAATGGCGCCCCATTGTTGATGTCAGTGGAAGGAATAGTGCCCGACTGTTGGTGTCATTGGAGGGAATAGTGTCCCATTGCTGGTGTCAGTGGGAGGAATAGTGCCCGACTGTTGGTGTCATTGGAGGGAATAGTGTCCCATTGCTGGTTTCAGTGGAAGCAATAGTGCTCCATTTTTTATTTCTTTAGTAGGAATAAGGCCTCAATTGTATGGTCTCAGTGGGAAGAGTAGTGCCCCATCATTCTGTCACTGGGAGGGCTAGATAAAGGCAAGCAAAGGGCCACATCTGGCCCCTGGACTGCAGTTTGGACACCACTGTTCTAATGAATTGTGAATAACACAGTGGAATGATGTATTTTGTGTTTTTGCATAGGAAGCACTATTGCTCTTTGTATGTAGAATAATGTATTTTCAGTAGATGGACTTGTTTCACAATAAGCACCAGGCACTTTCTCATCATTTGTTGGAATAAAGTATAAGGTTTATGGATTATCTGCAGGCACTTTATAAATATTAGGTTAGATTAATGTATTATTAAAAGCACTTTATAACTGAATATAATATTTAGGAGATGGAGTGATACATTGTACAATAAGTAGATTTATTTCAGTGCCGCACTTAGTGGGGTTAATATTGATAGTTGGCGTGATTTACAGAGGAGGGCTGGTTTGCTTTGGGTGTAGCGTGGGGATCAGCAACCTTTTGATCGCAATTGACTGGTTGACCACATAAGCGACCGTGACCGTGGTTTTACCTCCTTCCAGCTACTGCTGCTCTCATGTTACTGGTAGAGTGGAGAGCAGGAGGCAGCATAGTGCTGGATGGAAGGCGGGGTCGGGGGCAGAAGCTGTTCAGTGATTGGTTGCTAGGCTGTCCTACCAACCAATCACCAGCTTGATATTATGAACTCCTGCTCCAGCCTTCTACCCTGTACTGTGTTGTCTTCTGATCTCTGCTCTGCTCTACACACACTGATAGGTAGGAAGTGCTACCTGTGTGTGTGTGATTTGAAGGGGACACAGGAGACACTGAGGGGGGGGGGGCAGAGGAGACACTGTGGGAGGGGGAACACAGGAAACTCACTGGGTGAGGGGGGACACAGGAGACTCTGTGGGGGGGAGAAAAGATACTGCGGGAGGGGGGACACAGGAAACTCTCTGGGTGAGGGGGGACACAGGAGACTCTGTGGGGGGGAGAAAAGATACTGCGGGAGGGGGGACACAGGAAGCTCTCTGGGTGAGGGGGGACACAGGAGACTCTGTGGGGGGGAGAGGAGACACTGTGGGAGGGGGGGGACACAGGAAACTGTGGGGGGGGGAGGAGACACTGTGGGAGGGGGGTACAGGATACTCTGTGGGTGAGG
This sequence comes from Staurois parvus, assembly GCF_062004578.1. Taxonomy (NCBI): domain Eukaryota; kingdom Metazoa; phylum Chordata; class Amphibia; order Anura; family Ranidae; genus Staurois; species Staurois parvus. The sequence goes on from NW_028319642.1 coordinate 329,888, forward strand.
GAGGACACAGGAGACTGTGTGGGGGGAAGGTGAGAGGAGACACTGTGGGAGGGTAGACACAGGAGACTCTGTGGGGGGGAGTGGAGACACTGTGGGAGGGGGGCACATGTGGCAAATGGTTTAATGTTGATAAATGTAAGATTCTGCACTTGGGGGCTAAGAATATGCATGCATCATACATACTAGGGGGGGGGGTACAACTGGGGGAATCAATGGTGGAGAAGGATCTGGGGGTTCTGGTAGATCACAAGTTTAATAATGGCATGCAATGCCAAGCTGCAGCTTCTAAAGCGAGCAAAATCCTCTCTTGTATAAACTCCAGAGAGAGATATCATATTACCCCGGTACAAATCATTAGTAAAACCTCATCTGGAATATACAGTTCAGTTTTGGGCACCAATTCACAAAAAGAACATTGGGGAACTGGAGAAAGTACAGAGAAGGGCAACCAAACTGATAAGATGCATGGAGGAGCTCAGCTATGAGGAGAGATTAGAGGAACTGAATTTATTCTCTCATGAGAAGAGGAGATTAAGGGGGGGTATGATCAACATGTATAAATACATCAGTGGTTCATATAGTGAACTCGGTGTAGAGTTATTCACCCTGAGGTCATCACAGAGGACAAGGGGGCACTCTTTATGTCTGGAGGAAAAGAAATTTAATCTCCAAACACGGAAAGGTTTCTTCATAGTAAGAGCTGTGAAAATGTGGAATAGACTCCCTCAAGAGTTGCTTCTGGCCAGCTCAGTGGATTGCTTCAAAAAAGTCCTGGATTCTTTCTTAGATACACAGAATATAACTGGATGCTAACATTTATAGGTAAAGTTGATCCAGGGAATATCCGATTGCCTCTCAGGGGATCAGGAAGGAATGTTTTTCCCCTGCAGGAGCAAATTGGATTATGCTTTGCTCAGTTTTTTGCCTTCCTCTGGATCAACTGTGGGTATAGGATTATAACTTTTTTTTTTAGTATGGTTAAACTGGATGGACTTTTGTCTTTTTTAGCCAGACTAACTATGTAACTACGAAACAGTTCCATTTGTGATTTTAGCTTTGCGTTAACTCTCCAGCTTCCAACCAAAACTCAAATAGTAATAAAGAGTGGGTTGACCCTTTAATAATACACACTATTCAAGTGCTAATATTACTGCCAAGTAATTAATTCTAACGGAATTATGTTATAATGCACCATGTAGAGGACTGTGATGGCCAATAGCAGCCAGTCAGGTGGACGTGTTCATTTTGTAACGAATTCCACAAACAGAATGGAATGCGGCTGCTAATGGGCAATTATAAATAGGAAAGCACATGCGAATTGTGTGTTTGTGGTAGCATTTTCCTAATTATACCTGATGCTGGTGTCTGTAAATACACAAAAATTGTATTTTGTGCATAAATATTGATGATTTGTGTATTTTTGTAATGATGGGTGGGCAGCATGATGATTGTGCTGGAATGTTGTTCCTCTTTATTCTCACATAGGTAAAGTGTACAGTATGTAAACCCAGAATCTGTTCTACAACGTTTGGCATCATGTCTTACTGTGTACATTTTTTCATTTGAACATATTAAAGCACAATAAAATAAACATTCCCTCAGTAAACTATATATTGCATTCCTTACCCCAACTCTTGCAGTTTACAACGTTCAAGGCTGTTGCCTTCTGTTCTCTCAGTGCTGCTTCCCTGAACCTCTCTTTACAAGGAAGACGACAGTGCAGTCTTCAGTCAGTCTGTTAGCTTGGAGAAGGGATGGGGGAGGAGCAGGGGAGTGCCTTGCCATCCTAGGCTACTGGGAGGTCTTTTTTTGCTTTTGATGTAAACAGTGTAGGGAGACGCAACTCTAGTCCCTGCATACAAGGGTGGCTCCATAGGATGCTGCAATATAAAGGAGCCACCCTGAAAAGGAAACCTGGGGCTGTGGTCATTGCACCGGCTTAAACTGGAACATAGGCAAGGATTAAAGATAAAGAAGCTTCAGACTCAGCGGTAAAAAGAGGGTTTAACCACTTGCTGTCTGGCCGCTGTATATAAACGGCCGGAAGGTGGCAGTGCAGGAGCAGGTTGCCGTTCATAAACGGCTCCCACCATTTCAGACTGTGCGCGCTCCCTGGGAGCGTACAGCACCGCGATCCAGTGTCCGCTGTGTCCTCTGGACACAGTGGAACACCAATCACCATACGGGACCTCTGTGTGAGGTCCCGATCATGTGATAATCGATTGGCCAATCAGTGATCACATGTAGAGTAGTATTTCTCAATGGCTGCAAGAATGCAGCCAGCGAGAAGGAGAAATTATTGCTTTTACAGCCCCACTGCATGAGAAAACGTTTTATTTGCCTGGAGTTTCTCTTTCAATGTTCCAGGCTATCCCAAAGATGTTCAGTCATATGAGTTCAGGACTCTGTGTGGGCCACTCAAGTTTCTTCACAGCAAACTCATCAAACCATGTCTTTATGAAGCTGACTTTGTGTACAGGAGCACAGTTATAATGGAACAGAAAACTCAGCTCATTATGTTACACCTATACAAAATAACTCCAAATCAGGAGAGAAACCTAGGGTGACAACGCTGGTCCTCCATAAATACAGTACAGTGAAAGAGTTTGATGACCCGAGGAGAGGAAGAGTGTTACAGGTAAGGTTACCAAGTGAAAATAAGAAAATAGCCTGAAAAAACAAAAACAAAAAAAACTTAAGCTGCACTATATTACGTTTGTTTTTGAGTTTAGAAATGCTTGTCACGTACCTACTGACGGTTGCTCTATGGATCCACAGACCGGGGTTCCCCAGGGCGCGGAGTCTAAGCCCTAGTCTGCTTGTTCACCAGAGCCCCTGATGGTGGGGATGGACTTGGAGCAGGCTGAGACCAGGTCGCGGCCCCTGGGTACACCCAGCTGTAGTAGAGGAAACTGCCAGTGGCACGTATCTAGATAAGAGCCTGATGTGAGGAGGGTGAGCAGGCCTTGACAGTAACGGATGGATCCGTGCAGGATGGATGGACGGAGCACACTGTGAACAGTAGCAGAGTCAGACAGGCCGGGTTGGTATCGATGGAGGCAGAACGGAACAGAGCAGTAGGCAGAGAATCGTCGGGTCACAAGCCATGTTCAGCAGCAGGAGATCAGATAATCGGAGACAGGCAAAAGAATGGTCAAACGAGCCAGGAGTCAGGGCAGGAGATGGTCAGCAGTAATCAGGATCAGGCAGGGTTCGGCAACAACAAGCTACTCTCACAGGAACAGGATAAACAGGAACAAGACCGTAGGGCAATGTGAGCATTGCAAGAGCCGGTTTAAATAGCCCGCCCGGTGCTGACAGGCGCGCCTGGGTCCTAGTGCTTGCCCGGTGCCGTCATTGGTGACAGGCGCACCTGGGTCCTAGTGCCCGCCTGCCTGTATGTCTTGTCGGGATCCTACACATGTGCAGATTCGTGAGTCGCGGCGATCTTCTCAGTCCCTGACAATGCTTGAGCCAGTAAATGAGTAGACACTGAGAGATACTTGACTCTTAATTGTTTTATGGGGTGTTGGTCCTCCAGCTGAGCTCCTTGTCAGCAACATCCACTTGATACTCAAGAAAGTCAACACTGGAGTCCGCAGAGTTTATTGAATAAATATATGATAATCAAGTGGTCCAGTAAACAGCAGAAATGAACGCGTTTAGACTTACAAAGCCTTACTCAGAGCTTTTGCACTTATGTTTTGTTTTAATGAATAAGTCTGGGTTTTAATAATTTATGACAATGTGCCTCAGGTCACACAGTTGAGGTCTACTGCAGAGAAGAAGCAGATATTAGCATTCTGAATATGTACTGCATATTGTATGAACTACAATGGTTCTGTCCTAAAAGGTGTCTCTTTAGTTTCCATAGGAACCATGTCAGGTATATACATTTACCCTGTACTGATTGCTGGCTACATCTCAGGAGGTAACAATCTAATGTTCCAGTCATTGTTAAACAAATACATGTTAGGGCCAATTAACCCACTAATACGTGTTTCAGTTGTGGCAGGAAATTGGAGAACATGGAAGAGAATCTGGAACAAACATGCACCCTCCCTGAAGACTATCTTTGCATTTCCATTTTCCACCAAAACAATCTGGATTCATTTCACAATATATATAAAATTGCAGTCTTGGGGCCACTGCATGGCAACTCAACAGGTACCAACACAATACTGTATGGTAACGTAGGGTAAACATGCACATTACTACGACACGTGACAATGAACATTATGTATATGTTATGGTTGAACTAGATGGACTTTGTCTTTTTTCAGCCAGACTATGTGTAACTACGTGTAACTACGTATGCTGCTACACTGCAGTGCAATTCATTCTGAATGGCACCATAATGCATTTCTATTAACCAAATGCACTTTCCCACCCCATAAAGGTACATGTATCATGTAATGGAACAAGAGCACCATAACAATTAAAGAAAGGCTGTACTAGGAGAAATGCAAGGGCTGTGTATGGCTTCAACACTGTAAGTCACTGATTTGGAACATTCATGCAGATCAGGAATATCAGATGAAATTTAAATTTCTAATCTGCATTGGAGATGGGCTTGGGCACTCAGAACTCATTTCTATCCAAACCTCAGTTTTGCTCTGTATTTTAATCCAATGAGCTATGAGCTGGGTTATTTGCACTCTGCATCAAATACTAACCCCTTGACACCGAGCACACGAAAATATGCGGCCTCTCGGCGTCTGGGCCTTGCGTGCAATTAGAAAATACATATGTACTGAGAGCACGCGCCCTGCGCGCTCCCAGCACGTATGTCCGTGACTCACGGAAAGGTCCCGATCTCCCCTTTCGAACGGGACCTTTTCCAATCATATGACCGCCATGATGCCAAATCATGGCGGTCACATGACCCTAAAACCCCGCCCGCCTCCTGGCTTCTGAAACTTTTAAAGGGTCGGGAGGCTCCGGCGCGAAGAGGTTAACAAAGGGGCGGGATGGCAGAGATGTTTCCTAATATGGGCGTGTTTCCATATAAGGGCACAGCATCTCAGGAGATGGCCAGATAAATGTAGCTACACAAAGAAACTGGGACCAAACAATGTATAATGAAGTACATTTATTATTAGTAAGCAAAAAAGACATGCACACACCAGCAAATAGCAAACATAAACAGCAAGTGACCCACAACCAAAAATGCTTAAGTAACAGAAACCTAGCTTACTAACTATATACAATAAGTACAAATATATACATTATGGAAATCAAGAAAAAGGGGGAATCAGGACTGGTTATAGGAACAAGGTGAGCAGCAGTAAGGGAACAGGATGCAATGATAGCTCAAGAGCAGGATGGATCTGGTAGCAAGCAAGGCAATCAAAACACTGACATAAGGTGTATTAGTAGAGCCAGGCTTAGGTACACTTCCAGCAGCTGGGGCCAGATAGAGCTGATTGCAGGAACCTGCTGGCTGCTGGGAGATACCTGCCGGTGGACACCACAACTGCGGCTTTTCACCCATGGAAGCACAGTGCCACCAGCAGATGAGCCAGGTCCTGACTCTTTGTTTACCTATGCTGTGAGGTGGGAAATGATCTGGCCCACAGCTCAATGGATTAGGAAATTGCTCAGAGCCAAGTTTCCAATAGAGATGAGTTCGGAGAATCCCCAAGCTCATCTCTAATCTGCATATTTGTCCCAAGTCATTGACTTAGAAGTACTGCAAGTGGTACTGTGGCAGCACCCAAATATTGCAGAGTCCCCCTTTAAGCTTTAACATTTCTAACAGCATCTGTTTGCAAAGCAAGGTCATCAGCTCACTTACCCCCTCCCTTATTTCCCGTGGAACAATGTGTACCAGTCTGCAGCTGGCACCCTTATTTTCAGCTGAAGATAGCTTATCTAAATGTGAAACCAAAAGGCCATATCCTGAACTGCTTAGAAAGTCTTTTAAATATACAGAAAGTGAAAGAGGAAATATATGCATTGTAACGTAATTGCTGATATGTATACCCTGTAAGATGCTTTTCAAGGTACTTAGCTTTGCTGACATGAGTCTGGCTAGGTCAAACCAGCTGGTGAATACAAAGTTTGTTTTCCTCAAGTTCGTGTCCGGAGTTTTACCTGGAATTCCCAAAGTTACCATTGCAGTGCTATAATCAATTGATTTCCCTTAGACTGTGCATCTTGCTAGTGCGGCTGCTCCAGAGCTTGGTAAATGGGGGGAAGCTCTGCTGACTTTCAGCATCCAATCATGTTGAAGTAAAAATGTTTTTTTATTTTCCTTGCATGTGGTTGGGTATTCTTTGCCAAGTGAATCTTCCACTCATTTTACTAAGCTCTAGAACAACTGCATTTGCAAAGTGCAATCTATTTGCTTTTAAATAAATCAACCCATAAATGTTTTTTAATTTAATGCTGTCTTTGCATAAAGGTAAAAACACCCCCTTACCTGACCTATACCCCTCTAAATGCTTACCTGGCTCCAAGTCACCACTCCCCTCGCTTCTTGCTTGCACATGAGACACTGAAGGCACTGGAGCCATAGGTTCTTTCTGCCATCAATCAAATTTTTGTGAAGAGGGAATGGGAGGAGTGACTTACCAGTGCTGTGTGTGTCCATGGATTCACGCAACCTGGCTTGGGACCCAACAGCACCCGGATTGCTACAGAAGGAACCCGAGGAGGGAGGATCCAACAACACCACTGGGGACTACCAGAAGAAGAGGAAATTGACCATTCAGTGCAGTATTGTTGCACAGGCAGGTAAGTATAACCTCTTTTTTATTAACACAAATTGCCTTTAGTATCACTTTGAATTTGGTCACAGCCCAAGAATTAATATTTGCAGCAGCGATATCATCTACACTTTTTTCAGTACAAGTTTCTTTTAAATGTTCCTGTATTTAGGAAATGGAAACAACAAAAAGCACAGGAAGTTGCCAATGCACACCAAAGGAAATTAACATTATTTTCTTTTCCTCTCATTATATGTAAGAAGCCAAATTGCGAGTTGGTACTCATTCTGTGTACAAAGTGCTCAGCCTTAGATGTTACTAGTAGTTATTTTTATATTGACCAGTGTCAATGCCTTGACTTGTTCATGGAAAGTTATAGGAAATCTTTCACTAAGAAAATAGCACATCCAGCACTAATTAGAGCAGGATATTTATTAGTCCATTAGGATCCAGATTAATGTAAATCGCTAATATAAACTTTATTCTGCAGTACCTAGTATACAGCACTTTATAGCTTTTTGCAATGTTGCAGGAAAAAAACATCTGAATATTGCAATTTACACTGAGAAGTCCAGTGGTATTTTTCAAAGGACCATTTATATGCAGATAGACAAGCTTAGCTAATCAATGGAAAGAATATTGGAAGATTGTATTCCTAAGAAACCAATGAATCCGATTTCAACACTAGCAGCTGAGCAGTGGAAGATAGCTGTGCTTGTTCGCTATGGGCTACTGTCATTTGCTTTAAAGTAGAATTTAATTTTTAAAAATTCTAACAGGAAAGCTTATTATTTATTACAGGTGCCTATATAGCACTGTCAATTTACGCAGCGCTTTACATATATATTGTACATTCACATCAGTCCCTAACCCTCAAGGGACGTACAATCTAAGGTCCCTAACTTACATTCATACATACACATACTAGGGCCAATTTAGACAGGATCCAATTACCCTACCAGCATGTCTTTGGAGTATGGGAGGAAACCAGAGTAGCCAAAGGAAACCCATGCAGCCACAAGCAGAACATGCAAACTCAAGGCTGGTGGTGCTGTGGTTGGGATGCGAACCAACGACGCTAGTACTGCCAGATGGAGGTGCTAACCATTTAGCCATACATACTATGTCTCTTCTATAATAATAATAATGCGCCTTGTCTGCTGCCAACAAATATCTTTATTGTACACTGAATTAACTCCTGTGTGTGTGTACACAGAAGTTATGTCATCACAAGTTGGCCAACCAAGATGACCAAAAGTGACTACATTCTGAAATTTGAATAATTTATGGGGCTTTAACTGAGGCTTATCAAAGTGAAGAAAAATTATTTATTTTGCTATTGCAAATGGTCAGTTGAATACATTGAATGGCATATGCAGTAAAGATGGATACATATATTAAACTTTAGTATTGATTTTGTTTAAGTAATTAAAATTTGCCTGACTACACTACACATCTCCACCCATGATGCAGTGCTTGGCCCAACCAGCCAATCACCAGCTCCAAATATTTTCGCCGGAAGGTGGGGTAGCCTCATCAATTCTGTGTAAGCTCCAACACTTTGCAGTACAGAGCTTACGCAGGGCTTTGTGACTCTCAAAAGATATTTCTGTCAAGGACATAGTCATCAATAAAAAATCTTTCAAGTATTGACCACAGAGACTGCGTATTTAAAGTGTAACTACTGTATAGGCAAAACTTTTTTTATTTTGGATAGAATAAGGGAAGGTTATAACTCCTGCCAGTTTATCTGTGTACAATTGGGATTTCCCTTCACTTCCTGTCTCATAGCCAAAATAGGAAGTGGGAGGAAATCCCTTGAAAATTAAGGGCTTTTAGGGTGTCACCAGAGTCACCAGAACTAGTATCCCTCTATTACTGTTCTGATGTCAAGCCAAAATTTTGGATTTTCTTTTGCATTAACTTTTAATTATAAAAGTAAACAGGACAAATAGGGCAGCACAGTGGCTTAGTGGTTAGCACTTCCGCCTGGCAGTACTAGGGTCGTTGGTTCAAATCCCAACGACAGCACCACCTGCCCGGAGTTTACATATTCTCCCTGTGCCTGCGTGGGTTTTCTCCGGGCACTCCGGTTTCCTTCCACTCTCCAAAGAAATGCTGGTAGGTGAGTTGTATCCTGTCTAAATTGGCCCTATTATGTATGAATGTGAGTTAGGGACCTTAGATTGTACACCGCTTGAGGGTTAGGGACTGATGTTAATGTACAATATATATGTAAAGCGCTGCGGAAATTGATGACGCTATATAAGTACCTGAAATAAATAAATAAATAGAGAGGGTGAATCTGACTAACGGGAGCATAGACAACAATAAAAACCTGACAGGTATTCTAATCCTAATTTAGCACCCTCCTAGTTAGTTTATTATGGTGTTAGGCACATTTAGTTTTTTTGGCTCCTCTGTAATCGGTGGAACAGTTGTTGATTATTTTGGACCCGGGTTTCTTAACCAGGACTCCATAGAACCCTAGGATTTCTCCAAAGGTTGCCAGGGGTTCCTTGAGCAATGAGCAATTTCTGCCTCTCAGATAAGTTCCAACTGACATCATTGATCTTTTTTCACCATCTGTAAAGGGGTAATTTTTCCCAATGACCAAAGTGTAAGGAGCATTCTTCCCCCTGACCATATACCTAAAGCTGGCCATACATTATCCAATTTTCTTGTTCAATTTCTTTTAGATTTACCTTCAACTATGTAGTGCAAGGTTCTGCCTGATTGCATACAAATTGAAAGTGTTTAGGTTTGACTTCATATTATATGGTTTTGGTAAATCTGTAAATTGTACAAGAAAATTTCATATTGTATGGCTAGCCCAATGCATCATGAGTTGTATCTGTAGTCATTTTTGGCAGGGGTTTCCTGAGAACAGAAAGTTATTTCAAGGGTTCCTCCATGTTGAAAAGGTTGAGAATGACTGCTTTAGACTGTTCTGTACTCCAAAGGTTGCCAGTCCGATTGTTTCTTCCTGCATTCTAGAGGATTCTAGAATCATAGTTTGTTGGAAAGACAGATGGGCAGTATGAATTTGTATGCGGCCTCTAGTCAATTCCTGGGGAGCTGTATCCAGTAGGTAGCTGGGGAGCTCATAAACACTATGGGGCCTGGTGCAGTGAGTGCTAGTTCTAGGTCCAGTCCTGCAGGATAATACTGTGTGACTTGCTGCCTCTGCACCAATTTTTGGGAAAGAACGCCTTAAATTACAGTGGTTCCTATGGGGCTAGTGCTACACCTTTCTACTTTATCCAGAACTAAAAAAAGATTTGCCTTTAGTTAGAATTCAATAGATTGCTGCACGTTTTTCCTTTTGTCAGGAGCAGAGCCAAAGGGAGATGAGGCTGGGAAAAAAGCTGCATTGATGGCTTGGAGAGCAGCATATAACAAGCCTCATTCCTAGCCGCATCACAGTTCCAGTTACATCTACAGTGCCTTGAAAAAGTATTCATACCCCTTGAAATTTTCCACATTTTGTCATGTTACAACCAAAAACGTAAATGCATTTTATTGGGATTTTATGTGATAGACCAACACAAAGTGGCACATAATTATGAAGTGGAAGGAAAATGATAAATGGTTTTCAAAATGTTTTACAAATAAATATCTGAAAAGTGTGGTATGCAATTGTATTCAGACCCCTTTATTCTAATACCCCTAACTAAAATCTAGTGGAACCAATTGCCTTCAGAAGTCACCTAAATAGTAAATAGAGTCCACCTGTGTAATTTAATCTCAGTATAAATACAACTGTTCTGTGAAGTCCTTAAAGGTATGTTAGAGAACATTAGTGAACAAACAGCATCATGGAGACCAACAAACACATCAGACAGGACAGGGATAAAGTTGTGGAGAAGTTTAAAGCAGGGTTAGGTTATAAAAAAAATCCCAAGTTTTGAACATCTCGTGGAGCACTGTTCAATCCATCATCCGAAAATGGAATGAGTATGGCGCAACTGCAAACGTACCAAGACATGGCCAACCACCTAAACTGACAATTCGGGCAAGGAGAGCATTAATCAGAGAAGCAGCTAAGAGGCCCATGGTAACTCTGAAGGAGCTGCAGAGATCCACAGCTCAGGTGGGAGAATCTGTCCACAGGACAACTATTAGTCGTGCACTCCACAAATCTGGCCTTTATGGAAGAGTGGCAAGAAGAAAGCCATTGTTGAAAGAAATCCATAAGAAATCCTGTTTGCAGTTTGCGAGAAGCCTTGTGGGGGGCACAGCAAACATGTGGAAGAAGGTGCTCTGGTCAAAACGTTATGTGTAGCAGAAAACTAACACTGCACATCACCCTGAATGCACAATCCTCACCATAAAACATGGTGGTTGCAGCATCATGTTGTGGGGATGCTTTTCTTCAGCAGGGACAAGGAAGTTGGTCAGTGTTGATGGGAAGATGGATGGAGCCAAATACAGGGCAATCTTAGAAGAAAACCTGTTAGATTCTGCAAAAGATTTGGGACTGGGGTGGAGGTTCACCTTCCAGCAGGACAACGACCCTAAACATACAGTCAGAGCTACAATGAAATGGTTTAGATCAGGGGTGTCAAACTGGCGGCCCTCCAGCTGTTGCGAAACTGGACCTCTGCCTTTGGGAGTCATGCTTGTAACTGTCAGTCATGCTTGTAGTTTGGCACAGCTGGAGGGCCGCCAGTTTGATACCTGTGGTTTAGATCAAGGCATATTCATGTGTTAGAATGGCCCAGTCAAAGTCCAGACCTAAATCCAATTGAGAATATGTGGCAAGACCTGAAAATTGCTGTTCACAAACACTCTCCATCAGGGTTGGACTGACAACTCATGGTGCCCCCGGGCAATAGAGGATCATGAGGCCCCTGTGTCCTTGCCCAAACTCAAAAAAGCCTATGTTAAAGGTACCAGGGGCATCACATGGGGCCCCCTACTGACCCCAGGCCCTCGGGCAGTGCCCGAGTTTCCAAATGGTCAGTCCGCCCCTGCTCTCCATCCAATCTGACACAGCATGAGCTATTTTGCAAAGAAGAATGGGCAAAAATGTCACTCTCTAGATGTGCAAATCTGGCAGAGGCATCCCCAAAAAGACTTGCAGCTGTAATTTCAGGGAAAGGTGGTTCTACAAAGTATTGACTCGGGGGGCTGAATACAAATGCCGCCACACTTTTCACTTATTTATTTGTAAAAATGTTTGAAAACCATTTATCATTTCCCTTCCACTTCACAATTATGTGCCACGTTGTGTTGGTCTATCACACAAAATCCCAATAAAATACATATATGTTTTTGGTTGTAACATGACAAAATGTGGAAAATCTCAAGGGGTATGAATACTTTTTCAAGGCACTGTATTACTCCAGGTCTTTTCCAATCACATCCATCATTATAGCCCTGAGGAAGGGGGAGACATTTACCCCAAAATGCGCTGGCTTTACCTGTCACCTGTTATTTTCAATAAACATTTTAGATATACCCTTGAGTGTGATGAACTTTTGTACCAGCCCGCCTCTATACCCATTCAAAAGTTTTCTGTAGAGCAACCTTTCCATCGCTTTCAGAAAGGTAGCATCCCAAGGACATGACAGGGTCCATTTAATGTACATTGAACCTTCATTGGGTACTAATCTCCCAGAAGGAAAACCTACACCACAGTGTATACACCAGTGCCTTTTATCGATTCAGCACGCACACCAGATAGTTGTTCGTAATGTTGAGCATTTCAACAAATATTAGCTCGTTTGTTATTTTTAATAGTCCTCCAATAGTAGTCTATGTGTAAGTGTATACTTTTCTGATGACACAGTCTGTGTACTGAATCTTTGCAATTCAATGAAACAGTAACATATACTGTATAGTACATACACCTCTTATTGACCTTGTGAACATAGCAGCCAATAAGAGCTTCTTGCTGTGTCTGAAGTTGGTCATAAATCGCAAGACAAGGCTTCTTAAGCCTTGTCTTCAGGGCTACTGTTAGAAACCATGAGGCCCCATACAGCCAACCTGGCAGGGCCCCCCCTTCCAAAAAAATCCATAGTTTATTATGCTTCTTTTATGAATGTACACAGTTAGTGATTGACACTGATCACTCATTGTGTTCATTCGGGAAAGGAAGGGATTGGTAAATGTGAAGTATTTACCGGACCCTTCACCCACTCTCCATTCTGAAAGATCTGATTGTGTGATTGCAGCTGCTGAAAGGAGAGGAAGGAAGCTGGCAGCACTGTGGGTATGGGGGCATACAGGGGGCCTGGGCAGCATGGGAAACGTATAGTGCACAAGGAGGGTGGTGGGTGCAGCGGGGGGTTATTACTGTAACCAATCCCCTGCATGGCTCTCTCTGCAGCAGCTGAAATCCAAAGGGAGGGAGAGGAGAAGAAGCCAACTTTCAGCTGCTGCAGAGAGAGTCATACAGTGGATTGTTTCCAGTAATTACCCCCTCCGACCATACCAATCACCCACCCTGCCCACATCCAATTCACCAAGCTCTCTGGGCCCCATGCTGGCCTGGGCCCCATACACAAGGACTGGTGGTACCCCTTTATCCATGGCCCTGCTTGTCTGTATGAAGTGCTAACATTCACTGAGGGAACATGGCAGAAATGGGAATGATATAGCTAGGACTGAACTAACTAGCACTAAACAGCAGGTGGGGGTAGAGGGAGAAACCAAAATCACACAGTAAACAAGTTGTAGTAGCCCAAAACCACCACTAGATGTAATCCTACTATATAAAAAATAGTAACCTGATGCAGTTCAATACAACTTAGAAAAATATGCATATACTGTACACGGAACAGAACAGTTAAGTAGTTACCGTTCCATTTCAGTTTGAAACTACTATATCTTTTTAAACTGTTGGAAAAATCAGTGCAATATAGCAACCCGGAGGCATTTCGTACATCACTGGTGTTCAGAATGCCCCTAGAAATATACTTTCCTGCCTGTGTGATTTTCTCAGACATCTATGATAACATACGTAACATAAAATTTTAGGCATCCTCTGCAACAGGAATTTCATTTTTGGTGAGACACTCCTTAATAGTACATTATTCTAAAGGGATGCAGATGCTGTACCTTTCCTCATTAAAACACTGAAACACCAGTTGGTTATGATGAACCAGACCCTCCCATTCAGGAATCGGGTTTGCAAGAACATAGTGGAACAAACAGCTTTTTACAGTATTTCAGGACAAAAAAGGTAGGACTTTGCTACAAATCTCAACAAAAGCGGAGTGACACTAACCTTTATATCTGAGTATAGACTTGCGATTGTCCCAAGCAGTTTTAGTCTCATACTGCTGGATGACTTTGCTGCCTCTGCTGGAACTATGTTCTAATCATTTCTTTCAATAGAATAATACTTTCAAGATTAGTTTTGAACTTTATTTTGCTAGTTTGAGGTCATATTCCTGTGTTCTCAGCTTCATATTGAAAATACTGCTCTTCTAAACCTTTTTCTTGCCTTTAATGTATTTAAAGGTTTCATGTCTCCCCTTTCCTACCAGAAGGTTCATGTCAAATTTCTCCAGTCTTTCAACATATGGTTAATCCCTTAGACCAGTTGTCTCCAAACTGTGGCTCGGGGGCCGGATGTGGCCCTTTGCCTGGCTTTTTCTGGCCCTTGGGGCACTATCCCTTACACAGACACAAATGGTGCTGCATCATTTCTTCCACTGACACCTTTGAAGGGGTTGTTACCAGGGGCGGACTGACCATTTGAGTACTTGGGAACTGCCCGAGGGCCCAGGGTCAGTAGGGGGCCTCATGAGATGCCCCTGGTACCTTTCATTGGCTTTTTCATAGGCTATTTTGGGTGTGGGCAAGGACACAGGGGCCCCATGATCCCTTATTGCCCGGGGGACTCATGAGTTGTCAGTCCGCCCCTGGGCTTTACTCCCCCTCACTGTTACATACTAACAATTTAGCACTAGTCCTCCCTCTAAAACCAATGATAGGGCATTGTTTGCTCTCACTGCCCCCCCTAAAGCCTGAAGGACAGCAAACTGGCCTTTTGTTTGGAAAGTTTGGAGACCCTTGCCTTAGACCTTGCACCATTTTGTTGCCAACCTCTGGTCTCATTCTGCTTGCAGCTTTAGATGACCCGATTAAATCAATGAGCAGCTATAGCAAATAGTAAAACACACGTGGTTTAGAGCGGGGAAAGTTCTTGTGTGAGTTATGCAGCTCATGGCTCTCCATTTCATCTATAATTATAAGAAGATTGGAGGAAATTTTCCAAACAAATGAATTCTGTTTTGCACAATTGTTCTGCATTTTTAAGTGGGTTTTAAATACCAGATATGAAAAATGAACAAAGCATACCCTTCTATGTTGTGTCCTTGCCTCAATCCAAAGCATTATGTGTCATTTCTCTCTGCTGTCTCAGTCCTCTGCTATCTGCATGAGTATCACATACCTGTATGCAGCACCATAGATGACAAGGGTGGCCTCTTGCACAGTTGCCAACAGTGTGCCCCTGGATGTTGAAACAGGATCTGCAGGCGCAACAGAAAGGCACAAGTGCCAAGATATAGACAGAACAGAACCAGGGAGCACTGGTATCTGATAAGCAGATGTACAACCAGGGGCAGACTGACAAGTCATGGGGCCCCCCGGGCAATAGGGGATCATGGGGCCCCTGTGTCCTTGCCGAAACTCAAAAAAGCCTATGAAAAAGGTACCAGGGGCATCTCATGGGGCCCCCTACGGACCCTGGGCCCCCGGGCAGTGCCTGAGTTTCCAAATGGTCAGTCCACCCCTGGGTACAACTGGTGATGCACTGTAAAATTGCCAAGTCCAGCTGATGGTGGAGTCAGGTGTCACACCTGGTCAAATAATAGCCAAATGGAAGGGCACCGGGACATAAGCAGGATCAGAGTCAGCAACAGGCAGAAGTCAGGAACAATTGGGCAGTGAGGTACAGATTCACTAGGCAGAGGTGCAGTCAGTAGTCCACGTTGGGGTTGTTAGAGGAGGCAGACAGTGAACATGAGCAGGCAAGGGGAATCTGAGAGCAAGGTCAGAGCAGAAGCCAAATCAGTAACAAGATCAAGGCTACATATCAGAAACTGGATGCAGAGTTCAGGTTTAACTAGTTCCAGACTTTGGGCGTGCTACACACGTCCAAAAAAAGTCATCAATGCAAACACAGGATGTTTATCACATCAAGTCTCTCTGTCTTGCTACTTGGACCCCCCCCCCTCCTAGTGTACAGAAATTGTTGGCTTTGATTAATCAACACCAGGATAGCTGAGTACTGACAGAAGGGGGTTTATTTACTAAAGCTGGAGAGTCCAAAATCAGACTCCCTTCTGCATAGAAACCAATCAGCTTCTAACCTCAGCTTGTTCAATGAAGCTTTGGCAATGAAACCTGGAAGCTGATTGGTTTCTATGCAGAAGGGAGTCTGATTTTGGACTCTCCAGCTTTAGTAAATAAACCCCAAGGTGTCAGCAGCTGCAGCTATCAAAAAAGGAGGTCTGAATTAGTCACTAGTCACACCGATGCAATTTAAAATTGCATGATTTGCATTGCGATTTCTGAAGATTTTATTGCGACTTGTGAAGATTTTCAATGATTTCTTGTGATTTGCATTGCGATTTCCATTATATTCTATGTATGTGAAATCGCAATAAACTGCAGAAAAAGTAATGCAAGAACTACTTTAGCAAATCGCATGTTAAGACACTGACATTCACATTCATTAGATGAAATTTCAGGTGCGATTTCAATTCGCAAATCACACCTGAAATCACACTGGTATAACTGGGCACTTAGTGTTTATAAACAACCCTGATCAGACGTGAAAGACACAAAGCGTTTGATTTACTAATGATAAATAGGCTTTGCACCGCAAGTACACCGCGAGTGCAAGTGCAGGTGCTTTAGATCTGAGAAGATCTGAAATGAGGCAAAGCTCTGCTGATTTCTTTCATCCAATCGTGCAAGCAAAAATGCTGTTTTTTTCTTTTCCTTGCATGTTCCCCTCAGAGTGCACTTGCAATGCTCAGCCTATTTGCCTTTAGTAAATCAACCCAACTGTTACTTTTGTATCTTCTGTTCATTCATCTGAAGATCAAAGGAATTAACTTAGATCAGAAATGCCCGTAGCGAAATAAAGAAGAAATAGCGCAGGGCATACATGACTAGGCCCAGAGTGGGGGAAGGAAGAGCAGAAAGGGTTAAGGTAGCTCCAGGGGGATTTGTTATTGTTAGTGGGGGGTAGCTGATTGGTAGAGGTTGGTGTAGGTGGGGTTTTGCTGCACCTTAGGGTGGGAGGTTCTGTGAGGGGGCGTCAGTTAGCTGGACGGCAAGAGTGTGAGCTTGGTGTCTGTTTAGCACACTTTGCTTCAGGCCACCTTTAGCCCTGCCATGGACGGCCTTTTGGCTCAGCTGCGGGAGGCAGCGGAGGACAGGTGGATGGACTGGCTGCAGAGCCGTGTCTCGGATCTCTTGCAGGATCCGGGCTCATCACCTGCAGCAGGGGGGCGGGAGAGCCCACGTGCTCGGAGGTCTAGGCCTCCAGAGCGCTTTAGCCCGGGCTCCCCCCCCCCCCTCCCAGAGCTCAGCGCCACCATGGGAGCCCCGCTCGGGCCCCTCCGGCTCCGCTTGCAGGGCGCTCCTTTGCCTCTGCTAGCGGGGAAGCCGGGAGGAATCCCCGCCATCGGCGGTGGGCGGGGCCTCGCGTGGGGGAAGCCCCTCCCCCCCGCCCGCACGGCATGGAGGCAGAAGAAGAATCTGCGGCTCCTCCACTGACAAGGTGCCGGTCAGGGAGGGAGCCCTGCGTGGGAGGCGCACAGCTGCGGCTGCTGGGCTGTCTCCTGCTGCGGCCGGCGGGCCCCCTGAGAAGTCTGGGGCTCCGGCTCCAGTGAGGCAGCAGCATGGGATCGGCACTGGACGGAGTGCAGCAGGGAGTTCTGCGGCTACTGGGCTGTCTACTGCTGCGGCCGGCGGGCACCCTTAGAAGTCTGGGGCTCCGGCTCCAGTGAGGCAGCAGCGTGGGATCGGCACTGGACGGCGTGCAGCAGGGAGTTCTGCGGCTGCTGGGCTGTCTACTGCTGCGGCCGGCGGGCCCCCTGGACAGTCTGGTGCTCTGGCTCCACAGCAGCATCAGCGGAAGACTGGAGCTGGGCGGAGGGCAGCTGGAAGTGCTGCAGGTCGGAGCCCAGGGACGGCGGTGAGCGTGTCTGGTGCCGGGAGGCGGAGTCGTGAGCGGCACAGACCAGCAGGACCCGTGGCTCCTGGGACCGGGAGGCCATCTGAACAGCATGCGGAGGACGAGAGGTCGGAGGGCAAGCTGTCGGAACCCGATGCGGGGGCGACGGCTGGCCGCGCTACAACGGTGGATCGTGAGCGCGCGGCTGAAGGGGCATCTCCTGGGCAGCCTGGTGAGTTACCTGTTCTGGGGTCTATCTCTTTTTCTTCTGCGTTATGGGACCTGCTGGGGGTGTGGTAGGGCCGCTACGGTGGGCGCGGCCTCTGCGGCGTGCACTGTCGGCGTTCCCCCGTCGGGTATGGGTGGGGGTCTCGGTGATGTGATTTCCGGTTTGCAGGACCTGTTGCGGCGTCTTGAGTGGGGCGGTGGTGGGGCGCCTGGGCCTGCTTCTGCGTGGCTCCCGCCGGATGGTGGGGAAGGTTTCGGGGTTCTTGTACAGGACAGCGGGGACGTGCGTCGTCCGGGGGTCTCTTCTCCTCCGGGGTCTGGGCTAGGGGTTGTTCCGGCCACGACAGGTGATCGGGGTTCTGCGGCCCCCTCCGCGGTGTTGGGTGCGGATTCGAGGGTGTCCGGGCCTGTCGGCTTGGCGGACTCGGCCAGGGGCGAAGTGTACGTGTGTTTTGAGGGCCCTTTGGGTGCGCACTTACAGTCGGAGGTACGGGAGAAGATTTGGAGTGGGGAGTACATTGATATATTCTCACTCTTGCCTTTGGAGCGTTTTCCTTTTGAAGGGTCCCGGGTTGACGAGAGTAGGCGGGTGGAAGCGGAGCAGCGGCGTTTTCGTTTTATCCCGCGTACCTTTGTAAATTGGTTGCAGGCGTTCGCGATCATGGCTAGTGTGATTGGGGAGAAGGCTCCGGAACATTGCTCGGCACTGTTCTGTTACCTTGATGCCATTGGTGAGGCTCACAGGGTTTATGGGGGTACTGGGTGGCTTCGGTACGATGAGCAGTTTAGGCAGCGGAGGGCGGTTCACCAGTCGTTGCGTTGGGGATCATAGGGACATTGGCCTCTGGATGCGACTCATGACACCGGCGAGGGCCCTGGTTCGTTTTTTCAGAGCGGGGCCGGCGGTTCGTTCTCCCCGGGACAATCGGCCTCCAGGCGTCAGGGGTTCTGCTGGCAGTTCCAAGAGGGGACGTGTCGATTTGGTGGGTCTTGCCGTTTTAGGCACGAATGTTCCGGGTGCGGGGGCTCCCATCCCTTGTCGCGCTGTTTCCAGCGGGGTCGAGGCCTTCCCAGAGAGCATGCTGGTAAGAGGGAAAGGACGGGGCCTTTCTTAAAGAGGTATCCTGATCGGGCAGCTGCAGTGCTGCTCACGGCGGGTTTTTCGGAGGGTTTTTTCGCATCCCGTGTACTTTGACTTTGATTCCTCCCTTAGCTCGGAATTTGCGGTCGGCCTTGCGCTCCGTTTTCGGATTTGGTTGTTTCTCCCTTGGGGGTTGTGCCCAAGAAGGAGCCGAATGCGTTTAGGTTAATTCCCCACCTGTCCTTCCCAAAGGGGGGGTCGGTGAATGATGCTATTGATTCGGAGTCGTGTTCGGTGTCTTACACGTCTTTTGATGCGGCTGTTTTCTGGGTCCGTCGGTATGGGCGCGATGCCCTCATGGCAAAATTGGACGTTGAGTCGGCGTTTCGGCTGTTGCCAGTCCATCCGGACAGTTTTCGTTTTTTTTGGGTTGTCATTGGCAGGGCTATTTTTACGTTGATAAGTGCCTTCCTATGGGGTGTTCTATATCTTGCGCTTTGTTCGAGAAGTTCGGTTCATTCGTGGAGTGGGTGGTGCGGAATCTCTCAGGGGTGAATTCGGTCATCCAATATTTGGATGATTTTCTTTGCATGGGCCTGCCGGATTCCGGAGTATGTGCAGTTTTGCTGGCCACTTTGCAACACGTTGTGGAACGTTTCGGGATTCCTCTGGCGGTGGATAAGACTGAGGGCCCGGCTACGGTGATGACTTTCTTGGGCATTGTTTTGGATTCCGGCACGATGGAGTGCCGCTTGCCTGAGGTTAAGCTGGTGGCTCTACATGGGAACTCCGTGGGGTGCTGGGACAAACGAAAAATTCAGCTGCGGGCCTTACAGTCGTTGTTGGGCAAAACTTAACTTCGCTTGTCGGATTCTGCCCATGGGTTGGGTGTTCTGCCGCCGGTTGGCGGCGGCGACGGCAGGGATTACCTCCCCTTTACATTTTATTCGGTTGACTCGGGATCATCGGGAGGACTTGCATTTGTGGCACACCTTTTTGGATTTGTTTAATGGGCGGGCTCTCTGGATGTCTGGCCCTGTTAGCACTTTTGACTTGGAATGGTTCACGGACGCGGCGTCGGCGGCGTCGGCGGGCTATGGGGCTTTTTCCAGGGTCGATGGAGTGCGGCCTCGTGGCCTGCTTCCTGGCGGGAGGTGGGTTTTCTTTGCAACTTGGTGGAACTTTTTCCGGTAGTGTTGGCGGTTGAGGTTTGGGGAGAGAATTTTCGAAATCTAAACGTGCGTTATCACTGTGACAATTTGGGGGTGGTTCAGGTCGTCAATCGGGTCTCAGCTTCTTCACGACCGGTGGTGGCCTTGCTTCGCCATTTAGTGTTGCGTTGTCTGCGTCTGAATGTTTTTCTCCATGCGGTGCGTCTCCCTGGGGTTGATAACACCGTGGCTGACGCTTTGTCTCGCTTTCAGTGGGACAAATTCCGAAAGGTGGCACCGGCGGCGGAGTAGCACGGGGTTCCTTGTCCCGACGGGCTGTGGGAGATTGCCTTGGAGTCCTTGCGGGCTGGATCCGGCAGTCGGTGAGTGAGGCGACTTGGTCTGCATACTCTAGGGTCTGGCGGGAGTGGCTGGATCTGCTACAGCGGGTTGAGATTGGTCCCTGGGGGCCGGAGGTGGTTTTGGCGGTATTGTACTTTGTGGTGCGGAATTTTGGGCGGGGGGTGTCGGCTGCTGCGGTGGATCGCCAACTGGCGGGTTTGGCATTCTTCTTTAAGTTGCAAGGGTGTCGGGATTTCACTGAAGATTTTTGGGTTCGGCAGGCTCTCCGGGGTTACCGGAGCGCTCATCGCTGTAAGGATTCTCGTCGTCCGGTGTCTTTTGAGTTGTTGGGGTCTTTGTTTGTGCATTTGTGGTCTGTGTGTTCTTCGGACTTTGAGGTGTGCTTATTTCGGGCGGCTTTTGCGGTGGCCTTTTTTGGGGCGTTGGGTATTGGGGAGCTCGTTAGTCCGTCCAAATCGGTTCTTGGGGGGTTATTGGTGGATGAGGTCAGCTGCTCCGGTGAATGGGTGGAGGTGCTGGTACATCGGTCTAAGACGGACCAATTGGGACGTGGTGGTCGGGGGCGTTTTTTCGTTCTTCCGGCTTCGCTGGTGTGCCCAGTGCGGGCGGTTCAGGAATTTTTGTCCCGTCGTCCAGTGGGGCAGGGGTGTTTTTTCCGGCATGCTGAGCGGGAGCTGGTGCGAGATGTCAAGCTGGACTTTCTTCAGTTGCGGTGGGCTTATCCGGGGATGGTGGTGGTGTGGTCCGACATTGTCGCCCGTACCTCTTGGCGTTGGGCGCGGTCGGTGGAGAGGCTCAACAAGGCTCAGATCAAGGTTAACAGAGAGGTGGGGCGTTTCTTTAGTCACCATAAGGGGTTGGTGGTCCGGCACTTGGAGTTGGAGGTGGATACTTGGCGGTATCTCAGGTGCGATGGGGTGCATTTGAAAGCGGTTGGGACAGATTTATGGTCCCTGGATCTGCAGGATGGCATACAGCGGGCTGTTCGTTTGTGGCGTGGCACGCATGGGTAAGGGCTTACCCAGCGTGCTGTGGCGGTTGTTGGTCTTTGGAGGCGGTTCTTATTTGGAAGGTAAACAACAATGGTGTGGGACCCATCCGTGGTATGGGATGCCCGGGGACATTCCCAGTTAACCAAGGTTTAACTGGAAGGTGGTGGTGCTGCACTGCGGACGGTATGCTTGTCTCCGAGCTGGTTGGTTGCGGCTGGAGGCCTAGTGTATATGGTTGTCCGCAGGTGCATTTCGGATTGTTTTGGGGTGCCTTCGAAGACCAACAACAATTCTGTGGGTTTCTGTTATAAGGAATGGTTGGTGTATTGTAACTTGAGTTGTTAATAAAAGGCCATGTTGGCCATTTACTCCAAAATTGGTGTTATGTCTTTTGTTAGTATAATTGGTTAAGGGAAAGGGGGTTGGTGCGGAACGGTAATGGTGGTAATGGGGAAGTGGACGAGCCTATCTCTGGTGCAATAGTCAAGAAATGCCCGTAGCGAAATAAAGAAGAAATAGCGCAGGGCATACATGACTAGGCCCAGAGTGGGGGAAGGAAGAGCAGAAAGGGTTAAGGTAGCTCCAGGGGGATTTGTTATTGTTAGTGGGGGGTAGCTGATTGGTAGAGGTTGGTGTAGGTGGGGTTTTGCTGCACCTTAGGGTGGGAGGTTCTGTGAGGGGGCGTCAGTTAGCTGGACGGCAAGAGTGTGAGCTTCCCTCCCGCCCTCCTTGTTTGGGTGAGTTTTGGGTCCCTCCAGGTAGAGGGGGGGATTATGTTGGTTCATGGGCGGTTGTTGGTCTTTGGAGGCAGTTCTTCTTTGGAAGGTAAACAACAATGGTGTGGGACCCATCCGTGGTATGGGATGCCCGGGGACATTCCCAGTTAACCAAGGTTTAACTGGAAGGTGGTGGTGCTGCACTGCGGACGGTATGGTTGTCTCCGAGCTGGTTGGTTGCGGCTGGAGGCCTAGTGTATATGGTTGTCCGCAGGTGCATTTCGGATCGTTTTGGGGTGCCTTTGAAGACCAACAACAATTCTGTGGGGTTTCTGTTATAAGGACTGGTTGGTGGCGGTTGTTGGTCTTTGGAGGCGGTTCTTATTTGGAAGGTAAACAACAATGGTGTGGGACCCATCCGTGGTATGGGATGCCCGGGGACATTCCCAGTTAACCAAGGTTTAACTGGAAGGTGGTGGTGCTGCACTGCGGACGGTATGCTTGTCTCCGAGCTGGTTGGTTGCGGCTGGAGGCCTAGTGTATATGGTTGTCCGCAGGTGCATTTCAGATTGTTTTGGGGTGCCTTCGAAGACCAACAACAATTCTGTGGGTTTCTGTTATAAGGAATGGTTGGTGTATTGTAACTTGAGTTGTTAATAAAAGGCCATGTTGGCCATTTACTCCAAAATTGGTGTTATGTCTTTTGTTAGTATAATTGGTTAAGGGAAAGGGGGTTGGTGCGGAACGGTAATGGTGGTAATGGGGAAGTGGACGAGCCTATCTCTGGTGCAATAGTCATGTCAGTTATAGCAACAGGACAAGTATTTTTTTTTTTTTTTTTTATAAAACAGTCCTCTGTTTAACAACTTCAATACCAGGCACTTTTACCCCCTTCGTGCCCAGGCCAATTATTAGCTTTCAGCTGCAACACTGTAACCATATGACATTTTTTTCATTTTTTCACACAAATAAAGCTTTCTTTTGGTGGTATTTAATCACCACTGAGTTTTTTATTTTTTGCTAAATAAAACAAAAAAACCCCTGAAACTTTTGAAAAAAAATGCATTTTCTTCATTTCTGTTATAAAATTTTGCAAATTAATAACATTTCTTCATAAATGTAGGTCAAAATGTATTCTGCTACATTTCCTCGGTGAAAATACCCCAAATTAGTGTATATTATTTAGTCTGTAGACAAGTTATAGAGTCCACAAACCAAGGTATATACAGTTAGGTCAATATATATTTGGACACAGGCACAAGTTTAAATTTTTTCTGGTATTTACCAAAACGTATTCAAGCTATAGTTATATAATAGATATGGGCTGAAGGTGCACACTCTCAGGTGTAATTTGAGGGTATGTACATCCAAATTAGAGGAAGGGTTTAGGAATTACAGCTCTTAAGAGTAACCATCCCCCCTTTTTCAAGGGACCAAAAGTAATTTGACAATTGAATCAAAAGCTGTTTCATGGCAAGGTGTGGGCTACTCCTT
The DNA here is from genome assembly GCF_062004578.1 of Staurois parvus. Lineage (NCBI taxonomy): Eukaryota > Metazoa > Chordata > Amphibia > Anura > Ranidae > Staurois > Staurois parvus. Next base: position 353,772 of record NW_028319642.1, read on the forward strand.
CATTATTTATTCATCAATTAAGCAGGTAAAAGGTAGGGAGTTGTTTCTAAGTGTGATATTTACATTTGATATCTATTGCTGTGAACCTACATCATGCGTTCAAAGGAGCTGTCCATGCAAGTGAAACAGGCCATTGCAAGGCTTCAAAAATGAAACAAATCCATCAGAGATATAGCAGCAACATTAGGAGTGGTCAGATCAACAGTTTGGTACATTCTGAGGAAAGAAGAACGCACTGGTGAGCTCAGCAACATAAAAAGGCATGGACATCCGCAGAAGACAACAGTAGTGGATGATCGCAGGATCCTCTCTATGGTAAATAAAAACCCATTCACAACATCCAGACAAGTGAAGGACACTCTCCAGGAGGTGAGTGTATCATTGTCAAAGTCTACAATCAAGAGAAGACTTCACGAGAGGAAATACAGAGGGTTCACCACAAGGTGCAAACCATTCATAACCCTGAAGAATAGAAAAGGCAGATTAGACTTTGCCAAAAAAAATCTAAAAACCAGACCAGTTCTGGAAAAGCATTCTTTGGACAGATGAAACTAAGATTAATCTGTACCAGAATGACAGGAAGAAAAAGTGTGGAGAAAGCTTGGAACAACTCATGATCCAAAGCACACAACGTCATCTGTAAAACATGGTGGAGGCAGTGTGATGGCATGGGCATGCATGGCTTCCAGTGTCACTGGGTCATTGGTGTTTATTGATGATAAGACAGAAGACAGCAGCAGCCGAATGAATTCTGCAGTGTTTAGAGATATCTGTCAGCCCAGATTCAGCCAAATGCAGCAAAGTTGATTGGAAGGCTCTTCACAGTACAGATGGACAATGATCCATAAGACACTGAAAAAGCAACCCAGGAGCTTTTGAAGGAAAAGAAGTGGAATATTCTTCAATGGCTGAGTCAATCACCTGATCTCAACTCCATTGAGCATGCATTTCACTTGCTGAAGGCAAAACTAAAGGCGAAAAGACCCACAAACAAAGAACAACTGAAGACCGCTGTGGAGCCTCCTGGCAAAGCATCAGAAAGGAGGAAACCCAGTCTTTGGTAATGTCCATGGGTTCCAGACGTCAGGCAGTCATTGTCAGTAAAGGATTCTCAACAAAATTAACATTTGATTTATGATTATATTCGATTGTCCAATTACTTTTGGTCCCCTGAAAAAGGGGGGGGGTGGCTATTCTTAAGAGCTGTAATTCCTAAACCCTTCCTCCAAGTTGGAAGTACATACTCTCAAATTAAACCTGAGAGTGTGCACATTCAGCCCATATTCATTATATAACTATGCCTTGAATATGTTTTGGTAAATACCTAAAAAAAATTAAAATTGTGCCTGTGTCCAAATATATATGAACCTAACTGTATATCTGACAATTGATCAATCCTGATGTACTGATGGCCCATCTCATTTCTTAAGGCCGAAAATGCCAGGATAGTACAAATACCCCCAATTCACCCATTTTTGGAAAATAGACAGTTCAAGGTATTTAGTAAGAGGCATGGTGAGTTTTTTGGAGGTTGTCATTTTTAGTTACAATTTTTTGTAAAATGTAGAAATTAAAAAAAAAAAATCACAATTTTTTTTATATATTGTCACCAGTCCAGTACAGCGTTATTATATAACTGGTGTGGCAGTGATCAGAGACACTAACTGGTGACAGTATGTAAAGAAAATAAAAATAATAATAATTTAATTTGTATTATTTTTTGTTCTTTTATTTCTTTTCTTTTTATTACATTATTTTCTCTTTTTTTACTATTCTTTTTTCAACACACTGTGACCAAAGCAATACAATGTTACCATAGTAACACTGAACTACTCTGGGCAAGTGATCAGGATTTTTTTTATTTTTAAACACATTATGATGGCTAATACCAATGTATTTAATTGATATTTGCAATCATTGTTACTGAATGAAACTGATTCATTCAGTCTTTTCTTGTGATTAGCTGTGACTGGGCAAAGATCATCACATGATAGAGATGGGCTGTAATTTGCCCTGTCTGTATCATGTGACTGCTTTGACCAATCACAGCTAACAACATAATTGTATACAATGGATGGCATGACAGGAAGCCGTCCATTGTATACAACTGACATGTGATCTGCTGTGATTGGTCACAGTGGTCACATGACACTGGCAACGGGTCGGTGTACTGATATGTCATCGGCTGTGTCCCGTGGGCACAGTTGGTGACAGATCGCGCCGCTGCGCGGCCCGTGAGAGTGGCTCGTTTTGACAGGACAACATATGACGCCCAGTCACAACGGTGTCCCGCCCGGCTGTAAATCTGCTATAGGCTGGGTGGGAAGGTGTTAACATGAGGGCCGACAAAGGGTTAACTGTGTGCTGTGTGCTGTTTTACTAAGTGCTGTGTCCGTGTGCTTCACTGTAAGCACACTGCTTTGCATGGCTCTGCTGTGCACAGCCATCCAAAGCAGTGTGCACAAGCTGACAGGAAGGAGAACTGTTTTGTTTATAAACAGTCCTCCCCATCAGAGATGCTCGGCAATCACTGGGCGTTGGCGAGTAATCACCGGCTGGGACACGGTGATTGACAGTCGCGGGCGAATGTATATATACATGATTTTGCACACCCCTGCCACATTGTAGCAGTATTTCTCCTATACGGCGGTTGGGAAGTGGTTAATGTTAATTTAAGTAATGACAAAGCTATTGCTGAATAAACAGATTCATAGCAGGAATGTACAAATTGCTCTGGTCCAAAGGGGCTGTACAGGTATGAGAGGCAAAGTGGTTAAATAGGCCATTTGGTGGCAGTGGATGTGCATGGATGCTTGTGTGGGCAATGATGTATGTGCAGTTTCTCTTCTGTGCATGCCCCTGCCTATGCTCATTAGCCAGACAGAACGTCTTAGCTTGACGGCTGGCATCATGTTCCCGACAATGAGACACTTATCTCTGCATGAATCCACGACAGACAATTTTGGATGATGGCCGTGGCAGCACACAGTATGTGATTGACAGTCTCAACTGTCCATGTTTCCCTTTAGAGTTTGTGTAGAGGAGGGGGGGAGTGTCCCTTCCCACCACTCAGGTTTCAAATTACACTGAGCTCATTGCTTTATGATGTGTAGTGTGTGACATCAGATTCCCACCCCCTGCCTGCTGGAGCTTAGAAAAATCATTTGACCTGTGTGTTTTAGAAGGCTGTAGAAAGAGAGGGCACAGATAAACAGGTACAACTTACCTGTTTTTAATCACCCGAGGCCAATCACTTCACTGGGTATATGTAAAGGTTTACAACCACTGTAACAAAGTTTTCTCTGTGTTCAGAAGGCCTGGCAGGGAATGTGAGGAGGTGGCACTATAATCAAGGGCATCGCTTACTACCTACAGCGGGGGCATCATTTAGACAAAATGGAGATATACTCTATGCTCCTCAGGGGTGGGACTGTCATCAAAGAACAAGGACAATTCTGAAACAGAAACAATAAAAGACAATAATCCCATGCAGTTTCTGCGTTTTACCATATTGAAAAGTCAGAAATTGAAGTAAATAAAACTGCACTTACACCAATTGAAGCTCATTTTCCACCATTACATGGTAAAAGTATCCGGCAATAAAAAGGAGCTGTCAATAAAAGTAGCTGTTTGTGATACACAACTGCCCTATAACAATACTTGTGTGGTTGAAGAGTAATGGATCAGTTGTCCTTATGTGAGGAAGACCAAAAAATATTGCTCCGAGTGTTGATCAGTCACAGCATGTCTCGCCCTGTACAGAGACCTCCTTTAGTAATGGTGATTGTTGGAGATATCTACCTCAACAACATAGCCCAGTGCTTTTCTACTATAGTATGTGGTCTGCAGAGGACAGATTATTCCCACTCAGAAGCCGGAGTGGAGAGATGTCGATTAGTTTCACACTGCTTCCTTCTATTATTTGCTCTTCTGAAAAAGTATCATGCAGATGGAAGTGATGGAAAGTTTATGTTCTTTTCACAAGAGTCTGTGGAATACAGTTCAACTCTGAGATTCCTACTTACTTCAGAAATGTTACAGTATAACCTACTACTGAGTAATGTTTCAGTTATAAATGCAGTAAAAATAAAATACAATTCTACCAATACTGGACAAAAATACAAGTTGTGTAAGTTCTTGAAACTGTCTTGAACAGGCAAGTCGACTTTCAAAAACCAAATAACGTATTTTCTAGGGCAGGATTTTTTCCCATTAAAATTGAAGTTTCCCTTTCAGGTGGGAATACACGATTAGCAAATCGACCGATCGGTCATTGGACGACTGAGAGGCATTTGTTCGTTGGTCGAAATCGTGGCCCACAATAACCAATCTAAAAAAATAGTTAGTCGGGCAATACGTAGTAAATCTAAACAACAAACAAGATCAAGCGCTGGGTGAAAAAATGATGAGAAGACTAGCCGCTGGCATAAAAGGTAACCCCTAAAAACCTCCAAAATTGTATGACATAAATAAATATCTGCAGCGCTAATAGGCAAATAAAATGAGCAATCAAAATGAGCAATAAAATGACAAATAAAAAAGTAAATAAAGTCAATAAACGTGAAATAAACGTGACTGTTGTGAAAAAGTCAATAAACTTCAATAAACTTGTAAGAAGAATATCCGTGAATCCTGTGATGGTTGAAATAGGTATAGATTGCACTAACCAAATAGCAAAGGTGCTTGCGCATGGAGTACATAAGACCTACTCCTGGTTCTCTGGATCTGGAGCACTGAAGATGGTTGTAGTCATCTGTATAGTGGCCACCAGGTGTCATACATCAAGGTTCAAAAGACAGCCTCCAAAGATGCCAATATCAGCCACCAGGGGGATCATACAGGTACCAGACATCAGATAGGCAGGAGTTAGGAAACACCTTCAAAAAGGGGGGGCTCCAATGCAAAAAAAAGAGCCCCAAACAAAGCCTCCAATAGTATAGTATACTTTAATGATTGGAATGCACATATAATGAATCACACTTACACAGAGAATTTCCAAGATGGCCACCGGCCGTCCTCACAAGCCATGCGGTGTTAATACAAGATACGGGCACCTCCCTGACGTGTTTCGTGTAAGGACACTTTATCAAAGGGGAATACGTAGCGTCGATTTCTTCCGTACAAGTGGAAGTGATGCAGTGTGCGTGTGACCTTGTAGTCACGCCCTTCCGGCCAGAACGAGCAATATATACAACAATTACCAGCAATGAGTATAATATAGTTTATTACATTATCTATATACATAAATAGCGATACATAAAGTATAATATGCAGAATTCTGCTTTCATGATCTCATTAGGCCAATCTACTTTTTACATTTGGATTTTCCGTTCGAGTTTACGAAGATTCCTTGGACATAAACATCCGGGTCATCTTCTGTTTCCGCTCATGCGTGATAGCGCTAGATAGATTTTTTTCATACAACCGTCATACCACCGCATAGAAAATCGGTCGTTTGTACGCGAAACAACATTTTTCACTGTTGTTCAACCAAATTTTTTTGTTCACAATATCGTTATCAGTTAAAACATCCTGCTCATCAACGAAGAGAAAATTGTTCCATCAGTGGTTCCACAAAATTTTTCGTATGATTTTCTTATCGTGTGTACGGGGCATTAGTAATAGTTCTCATAGGCCCTGAGTCCCCTGATACTTTTCATAGATGTGTGTTTTGGACTCAGTTTACAATACTGCAACCTGAAAGTTGCACGATTTACAGTGAGACTTTGCCAGGTGACTTCTTGGCAACTTGATGCAACTTTCATGCCATGTGACTTTGCCTGGGTAATCTTCCTGTAATGTCGGATTAAAATCACATCAATATACAGTGAAGGAAATAAGTATTTGAACAGTTGTTTTGTGTTTCTTCCATTTGCAAATTATTTCACCAACTGTTGTCACCTTCTCACCAAGCTGCTTGGCGATAGTTTGGTAGCCCAGTCCAGCCTTGTGTAGGCCTACTATCTTGTCTCTGAAATCCTTGGACTGCTCCGTGGTCTTTGCCATGGTGGAGAGTTTGGAATCTTTGCCATGGAATGATTGTTTGATTGCTCCTATGGACAGGTATCTTTTATACAGGTAACAAAATGAGATTGGCAGCACTCCCTTTAAGAGACAGCTTCTAATCTCAGCTTGTTACCTGTATGAAAGACACCTGGTAGCCAAAAATCCTGCTGAATGATAAGGGATCAATACTTATTCCCCTCATGAACATGCAAATCAGTGCATCATTTGTTAGACATGCATTTCTTTTGAATTTTTTGTTGCTATTCTGTCTCAATGTTACAATACACCTACCATTCGATTTTTAGACTGATCATTTCTTTGTGAGTGGGCACACATTCAAAGTCAGCAGGGGATCAAATACTTATTTCCTTCCCTGTAGCTGAGGATCCAACTTGGAGGCAACTTCTTACAGGCACCAGTTGGATAGAAGTCGTCTTGAAGTAGTATCGGAACATACTGAAGCAACTTCAGTAGTGTTAAGACAGCTCTCATTGACCAGTAATTGGACAGAAAATTGTATAATGTATGGCCAGCCTAACATAGGATTTCACATGTATTGCGACTTGGCGTCTCACAAGTTTGATGCCAAGTCACAGCAGTGTGAACCGAGCCTTGCTGCACATAGGCTGGCCACACGTTATACAATTTTCTACAATTTTCTGTCCAATTTCTGCCCAATTTCCTTCTGATTTACCTTCAACTGTGTAGTGCAAGGGGCCTGCCTAATTGGATGCAATTGAAAGTGTTGTTTAGGTTTGACCTCATATTATATATTTTTGGTAAATCTAAAGCACAATTCTCAAGAAAATTGTATAATGTATGCCAGCCTATGTCTGCAGATCAGAACGTCCATGTGAAAGAACCCTTAGAGGAGCTACCCTAAGACAGAACGTGTGTTAGGCTGGTCATACATTATACTATTTTCTGTTCAATTTCTGCCCAATTTCCTTTAGATTTACCTTCAACTATGTAGTGCAAGGGCCCGCCTAACTGGATACAATTGAAATGTTGTTTAAGTTTTACCTCATATTATATAATTTTTGGTAAATCTAAAGCACAATTCTCAAGAAAATTGTATAATGTATGGCCAGCCTTACTGGCCGGATCACCAGGTAAAAATAAAGTAAGAGAAAAAGCTAAAATCAGAAACTAAAACTAATGCAGGCACAACATCTAAGGATTGGTAAGCTGCAATATATTATATAATAAAAGGTTTAGATACACTTTAACAACTTACCCTCCAGAGGATTTACCCCCTTCCTGACCAGGCCATTTTTTGTGTTTTGGCACTGCGTTACTTTAACTGAAAATTGCGCCGTCATGCAATGCTGCACGCAAATGAAATGTATGTCCTTTTTTTCTCATGAATCGGACTTTCCTTTGGTGGTATTTGATCGCCTGTGCGTTTTTTTTTTTTTTGCGCTATGAAAAAAAAGACTGTCAATTTTGAAAAAAAAACAATATTTCTGACTTTTTGCCATTAAACATGTCCAGTAAAAAAAATTTAAAAAATCAAATTTCTTCAGAAATTTAGTCCAAAATGTATTCTGCTACATGTCTTTGCTAAAACAAATTCCAAATACGTGTAAATTAAATGGTTTATGTGAAAGTTATAGCATCTACAAATGGCGGTATAGATACTGGAATTTTTTTTTAAATTTTTACTAGTAATGGCGGCGATCAGCGACTTATAACGGGACTGTGGCGGGTATTCTGACACTGGGGGGAACTGACTTGGTGTCACTAACAACCCCAGTGACACCAATACAGTGATCAGTGCTAAATGAAAGTGCTGTAGTAATGCCACTGGTCAGGAAGGGGTTAACATGAAGGGTGATCAAAGGATTAACTGTGTGCTGGGAGTGTTTTACACTGTGCCAGTGTGCTTCACTGTAAGCACACTGCTTTGGATGGCTATGTTGTGCACAGCCATCCCGAGCAGTGTGCCCAAGCTGATAGGGAGGAGAACTGTTAGTAAACAAAACTGTTTGCCTCACCTCCGGAGATCGTCGGAAATCACCGGGCGCCGGGGAGTAATCACTGGCTGGGACCCGGTGATTGATAGCCACGAATGGTGGCATGGGTAGGGCATGCGCATTCCAGAAATGCAAAATCATGTATAGGGGCCGTGTCAGTGTGCTTAACTGTAAGCACACTGCTTTGGATGGCTGTGCTGTGCACAGCCATCCAGAGCAGTGTGCTCGAGCTGATAGGGAGGAGAACCACAACAGCCATGAATGCTGCCAGGGCACGTGCATTCCGGGTAGGACGTGCACATTCCGGAAATGCAAAATCATGTATATATTTTGCTCACTCCTGCCGCCCTGTAGCAGTATTTCTGCTATAGGGCGGACGGGTATGGTTTTAAGGAGGTACCTCATGCAAAAACAAAAACAAAAAAAAATGTGTGAGGTCCTCCTAAAAATTCATATACCAGACCCTTGATCTGAGCATGCAGCATGGCTAGTGAGGAAAGGTGGTACAGATAGGTGGTCGGAAGGGGGTATACCAAGCAGTAGGCTGAATGTGTGAGGCAAATCTTATGGGTGTATTTACATAGGATTTGCATAGTTGTTTGGTCATCATAACAGTATGTAAATCCTGAATGCAGAAAATACTACATGATGGCCACTAGATGAAGTGCTACATGATGGCCACTAGTTGAAGTGCTACATGATGGCCACTAGATGAAGTGCTACATGATGGCCACTAGATGAAGCTGAGGAGCCTGCTATTTTTTTATGATTGTCAGCTCCATCTAGTGGCCATAATGCAGTATTGTCTGCATTCACACACAAACTGCGAAGAATATAATCTGAGAACATTTGATTTTTCTGTTATTAAGCAGGATGAATTTACATGCAGTTTCAGCTATGATAATTTACTATAAATAGAGCCCTATGTTTTATGGGGACACCTCCTGCATAGAAAGAGTTTTTGAACTCTGTTGAAATAACATGGACCATTAATTACACCTTTTTGCCTCTACCGCATATACCCTAATGGTAAATTCAGCCTTAGACTTGTGTATTAAATGCATCCTTGTTGGCCATGGCCTTCACTTAGGGTCCTTGCTTCATATCAGTTCAGCACAAAAACAGAAAGGAGATGATGTGCTGCTGGGGACACTAAGAAATCGATCTGTCTAGCACACTTTCCCAAAGTAGTAAAGAGCTAAAACTCAGGGAATTAGGATACAGCGTTGGCTTCCTTATCCTGACTGTACTCAAGGAGATGGAAGAAGAGATGATTTCTTAATCTCACCGCTTGCTGTGTTTGTCTTCTTCAGTTTACCGAGTGACATTTTTTTCCATCAAAACTGTTGCTTTATAGTTTATGCAGTCTTTTATCGCAGGCAGTTTATTTACGCCATTCAAAATCACCTTCAGATCTTCCACATCTTAGACACTGGTGTGTCTGTTAAGTGGTTTCACAACCCACCTGCTATGAGACTTTACATTAAATTTTGCTAACAGCATGTTTACTTCTAGAATAAAAAAGACATCATCCAACATTAAAAAGTTCTCAGCGGGGTGTAAACTCAGCAACTAGGTAGATATTCGGAAACCCGTACTGATTCGACAAATACAATATTGCTTTGTTTAATGATTGAGCTTTGGGATGAAATGAATGATGTGATTATGTAGTGAGTGTTTTACAGTCTGATAATAAAGTGTGCCTGTCAGACTTACACAGCAAATGCAAGTACAGTATTTCCTAGTCTATCGCAGCCATTTCAGCACCACGGATAGGACATTGATTACATTAGGTTAGTACAGTAGGCACAAACAGATAACATAAGGAGTATAGGGGGACAAATGTCTCTCAATTGTTTTTCTGTGTTGTCACTCTGCCACATGTGCCTCTGATGTAGACTACAAGAGTTCATAATGAAAACGATTATTAAAGCGATGCCTCAGTTTTATGGGAAAAAACCCCCATTCCAGCAAGTTATACATTATTTGTTTTCCAAAAGTTGGCAAGCCTGTTTTAGGCACAGACCTTTTTAAGGAAATTAATAGTAACATTTATCTGAACATTCACTTATCTCAACCAAGTCATTAATTTATTGTACTAAAAAAAGTCTTTTTTGACAGGTAAAAAACAGTTTATCACAGATGTAGCCAGGAGCTGGCACAAGGGCCCCTTTAAGGAAAATAAGGCAAAGATGGACTTCACAGAATTAATATTGTTGGATAACAGGTCCTGACAAGACCGCTCGCTATGTCCATATTGACTCTTTGGCCCTGATTCACTATTGGGCGTGGGCGCATATTTATGGGCTTAAGCCCAATTTTCATGGGCGTCCGTCCATTTTTGACCCTGCAACCTAATTCACTATTGAGCAGAGCCCATAAGCAGACGCCCAATCTAATTCACAAAAAGACACACGCCCGGAATCAGACTCACAAAAGCAGACTTGCTAAGAAGCACATCTAACACCATGAAAAATCACTGTAGAGACATGTTCACTTAGAAATTTGCTTTGCCAAATATCAGGACTTCACTTTAAACAATATCTGCTATTTCCAAAAAAATTAAGAATGTGTTAAAAATTGTTTTTTTCAAGGAAATCGACACAGTAAAAATCTAGACGCCCGTGCAGTGTCTTTGGCAGATAGAACTGAGCATGTGCAGAACACCTTTTAGACCTCTGCCATGGGCGTTTGCTTTTTAGCCACTGACTAATAGTGAATCTGATTGTGGATTCCTCTGACAGCCGGCACTCGGTCGCGACTACTGTGTTTAATAAACAGCATTAAGCATATCTTCATGTAATCTAATTAGATTTCCTTCGTTTTAGTGATTATATTTTTGTTTCTTATCCTTTATAATTATTTCTGTTATGATTTTACTTATTTTGAAGGTCTAGATAAAATTTATTTTGAAAGCTGAATGTAAAAATAAAGGTCCGCAATAAAAAAAAAAAAAAAAAAACAGCGTGGGTCCCCCCTCTCATCCATACCAAGCCCTTCGGGTCTGGTATGGATATTAAGGGGGAACTCCATGCTGAAATTTAAAAAAAAAACAGCGTGGGTCCCCCTCAATATCCATACCAGACCTTTATCCGAGCATGCAGCCCGGCAGGTCAGGAAAGGGGGGGGGACGAGCGAGCGCCCTCCCCCCCTCCTGAACCATACCAGGCCACATGCGCTCAACATGGGGGGGGTGCTTTGGGGCAGGGGGGCTCCCCCCCCCAAAGCACCTTGTCCCCATGTTGATGAGGACAAGGGCCTCTTCCCCACAACCCTGGCCAGTGGTTGTGGGGGTCTGCGGGCGGGGGGCTTATCAGAATCTGGAAGCCCCCTTTAACAAGGGGGTCCCCAGATCCCGGTCCCCCCCCCCCCCCTACGTGAATGATTCTGCGGTACACGGTCCACAGACTCATTCACAAAAAAACTAAGTGTGGTGTAAAAAAAACACAGTACAGGGTCTTTGACAAGTCCTTTATTAAAACAATGTCCCCCGAAGTAGATCCAACGTCAATCGCGGCGGCGGCAACCCGAAAAAAGGAAAATAAAAAAAGGTTCCGCTCCCGTCCGAGGCTTCCAGCCTAGTGAAGAAAAGCCTAGCTGACAGTTCTTATATAGGTATGGGCGGGGCCAGCCGGGGACATCATCCCAGTGACCCGCCCCATGTCACATGCTTGCTGTTCCCGGCTGGCCCCGCCCATACCTATATAAGAACTGTCAGCTAGGCTTTTCTTCACTAGGCTGGAAGCCTCGGACGGGAGCGGAACCTTTTTTTTTTTTTCCTTTTTTCGGGTCGCCGCCGCCGCGATTGACGTTGGATCTACTTCGGGGGACATTGTTTTAATAAAGGACTTGTCAAAGACCCTGTACTGTGTTTTTTTTACACCACACTTAGTTTTTTTGTGAAGGAGTCTGCGGGAGCATCTACTTCAGACTCCTTCACGTAGGGGGGGGGCCGGGATCTGGGGGCCCCCTTGTTAAAGGGGGCTTCCAGATTCTGATAAGCCCCCCGCCCGCAGACCCCCACAACCACCGGCCAGGGTTGTGGGGAAGAGGCCCTTGTCCTCATCAACATGGGGACAAGGTGCTTTGGGGGGGGGAGCCCCCCTGCCCCAAAGCACCCCCCCCCATGTTGAGGGCATGTGGCCTGGTATGGTTCAGGAGGGGGGGGGGCGATCGCTCGTCCCCCCCCTTTCCTGACCTGCCGGGCTGCATGCTCGGATAAGGGTCGGTATGGATATTGAGGGGGACCCACGCTGTTTTTATTTTTAATTTCAGCGTGGAGTTCCCCCTTAATATTCATACCAGATCCGAAGGGCTTGGTACAGATGGGAGGGGGGACCCCACGCCAGTTATTTAAAAAACAGTTTCTAATTCCCCGCAATACTTTGACATTCAACTGTCAGTGGGGAACTCCGCCGACAGCTGAAACATGAGCGCTGCATTGGTTTTCACTACTAAAACGCCGCATGAGTTGATAACATAACTCATGCGGGATTTTAGAAGCGACAGCCATGTGTTAATGTTTCAGCTGTCAGCGGGGTTCCCCACTGACAGCTGAATGTAAAATAATTCCCTTTATAGCATAAATAATAATAAAAAACAGCGTGGGGTCCCCCCTCCCATCTGTACCAAGCCCTTCGGATCTGGTATGGATATTAAGGGGGAACTCCACGTCGAAAATTAAAAAAAAAAACAGCGTGGGTCCCCCTCAATATCCATACCAGACCCTTATCCGAGCATGCAGCCCGGTAGGTCAGGGAAGGGGGGGGGGGACGAGCGAGCACCCCCCCCCCTCCTGAACCATACCAGGCCACATGCCCTCAACATGGGGGGGTGCTTTGGGGCAGAGGGGCTCCCCCCCCCAAAGCACCTTGTCCCCATGTTGATGAGGACAAGGGCCTCTTCCCCACAACCCTGGCCGGTGGTTGTGGGGGTCTGCGGGCGGGGGGCTTATCAGAATCTGGAAGCCCCCTTTAACAAGGGGGCCCCCGGATCCCGGCCCCCCCCCCCCTACGTGAAGGAGTCTGCGGTAGATGCTCCCGCAGACTCCTTCACAAAAAAAAAAAGTGTGACAAGTCCTTTATTAAAACAATGTCCCCCGAAGTAGATCCAACGTCAATCATGGCGGCGGCGGCGGCAGGGACCCGAAAAAAGAAAAAAAAAAAAAGGTTCCGCTCCAGTCCGAGGCTTCCAGCCTAGTGAAGAAGAGGCTAGCTGACAGTTCTTATATAGGTATGGGGCGGGGCCAGCCGGGCACATCATCCACGCCCCTTACCTATTTGAGAAATGTCACCCTGTCTCTCCACTGAGGCTAACTAGCTGAATGCAGGAGACAGTCTGACATTTCTTATATAGCTATGGGGCGGGGCCAGCCGAGAACAGCAAGCATGTGACATGGGGCGGGTCACTCAGATGATGTCCCCGGCTGGCCCCGCCCCATACCTATATAAGAACTGTCAGCTAGCCTCTTCTTCACTAGGCTGGAAGCCTCCGACGGGAGCGGAACTTTTATTTTTTTTTTCGGGTCCCTGCCGCCGCCGCGATTGACGTTGGATCTACTTCGGGGGACATTGTTTTAATAAAGGACTTGTCAAAGACCCTGTACTGTGTTTTTTTTACACCACACTTAGTTTTTTTGTGAATGAGTCTGCGGACCGTGTACCGCAGAATCATTCACGTAGGGGGGGGGCGGGATCTGGGGGCCCCCTTGTTAAAGGGGGCTTCCAGATTCTGATAAGCCCCCCGCCCGCAGACCCCCACAACCACCGGCCAAGGTTGTGGGGAAGAGGCCCTTGTCCTCATCAACATGGGGACAAGGTGCTTTGGGGGGGGGAGCCCCCCCTGCCCCAAAGCACCCCCCCCATGTTGAGGGCATGTGGCCTGGTATGGTTCAGGAGGGGGGGGGTGCTCGCTCATCCCCCCCCCCCCCTTCCCTGACCTGCCGGGCTGCATGCTTGGATAAGGGTCTGGTATGGATATTGAGGGGACCCACGCTGTTTTTTTTTTACATTTCGACGTTGAGTTCCCCCTTAATATCCATACTAGAATCGAAGGGCTTGGTACAGATGGGAGGGGGGACCCACGCTTTTTTTCTATTATTTATGCAATAAAGGGAATTATTTTACATTCAGCTGTCAGTGGGGAACCCCGCTGACAGATGAAACATTAACTCATGGCTGTCGCTCCTACAATCCCGCATGAGTTATGTTATCAACTCATGCAGCATTTTAGTAATGAAAACCAATGCAGCGCTCATGTTTCAGCTGTCGGCGGATTTCCCCACTGACAGTTGAATGTCAAAGTATTGCAGGGATTTAGAAACAGTTCTTTAAATAACTGGCGTGGGGTCCCCCCTCCCATCCATACTAAGCCCTTCGGGTCTCGTATGGATGTTAAGGGGTACCTCCACGCTGAAATTAAATAAAAAACAGCATGGGGTACCCCCCAAAATCCATAACACATACTTATCCGAGCATGCAGCCCGGCAGGTCAGGAAAGGGGGGGGGACGACGAGCGAGCGCCTCCCCCCCTCCTGAACCATACCAGGCCACATGCCCATACCAAATTATTCAAACATTTGTAAACAGACCAATTAACTGAAATGGTTTGGCATTTGTACCCCAAATATGACGTTCCCTGAGGCGTTGGTAAACCGAGGTACGCCTGTATTAGTATTGCAATCCTTTGTATTAGGATACATAGAACCAACATACATCTGAATTGGCAACATAGCACAACATTTGTGTCACATTGGAGATATCTGGCTAGTTAAACTGACCATGCCCAGGGACCTAGGATTGATTCACAGCACAGAAATACAGGCTGGGTTAGCAATGTAGCTCCGTGGGTTAGTGGTTAGCACTGCTGCCTCACAACTCTAGGGTTGTCGGTTCGAATCCCAACCCTGGCGAGGTAGTAGCATGATCTCCGTGTGTGGCTGTCTTCACATACATGTTCTGGCAACATCTTTGCATTCTGTCTAAATCAGCGGTTCTCAACCTGGGGGTCGCGACCCCTTTGGGGGTCGAACGACCATTTCCCAGGGGTCGCCTAAGACCATCGGAAAACACATATTTCCGATGGTCTTAGGAACCGAGACGCCGCCCCTGTCTCCGGGGATGTGTGGGCGGGATGATATGCTGCCCCTGTCACCGCCTCCTCGCCGCTGATTGGCCACCGGAACTGTAGCTCAGGAGAGGCACACAGGCGGCCAATCACCGGCAAGAAGGTGGAGCTTGGAGAGGAGGAGCCGGGCGGCAGCGCGCGGAGATCGAAGAAGATCGAGGGAGCTGCAGGAACGAGTGAAGAGAGAGGCCAGAGAAGGAAGACAGCTGACAGGTAAGTGTAAATTTTGCTGCTGCAGCCAGGTATGCAGGCTGTAGATGGGAGAGGGAGAGAGCGAGCCTAGGCTGGAGCAGGAGTCAGCAAGGTAAGTATCATTGGTGTCAGTGGGAGGGATAGTGCCCCATCATTTGTGTCACTAATACCAACGATGGGGCACTATTCCTCCCCCCACTGACACCAACGATGGGGCACTATTCCTCCCCCCACTGACACCAACGATGGGGCACTATTCCTCCCCCCACTGACACCAACGATGGGGCACTATTCCTCCCCCCACTGACACCAACGATGGGGCACTATTCCTCCCACTGACACCCACAATGGGGCACTATTCCTCCCACTGACACCCACAATGGGGCACTATTCCTCCCACTGACACCAATGATGGGGCACTATTCCTCCCACTGACGCCAATGATGGGGCACTATTCTTCCCACTGACACCAATGATGGGGCACTATTCCTCCCACTGATACCAATGATGGGGCACTATTCCTCCCACTGACACCAATGATGGGGCACTATTCCTCCCACTGACACTAATGATGGGGCACTATTCCTCCCACTGACACCAATGATGGAGCACTATTCCTCCCACTGACACCAATGATGGAGCACTATTCCTCCCACTGACACCAATGATGGGGCACTATTCCTCCCACTGACACCAATGATGGGGCACTATTCCTCCCACTGATACTAATGATGGGGCACTATTCCTCCCACTGACACCAATGATGGGGCACTATTCCTCCCACTGATACCAATGATGGGGCACTATTCCTCCCACTGACACCAATGATGGGGCACTATTCCTCCCACTGACACCAATGATGGGGCACTATTCCTCCCACTGACACCAATGATGGGGCACTATTCCTCCCACTGACACCAATGATGGGGCACTATTCCTCCCACTGACACCAATGATGGGGCACTATTCCTCCCACTGACACCAATGATGGGGCACTATTCCTCCCACTGACACCAATGATGGGGCACTATTCCTCCCACTGATACCAATGATGGGGCACCATTTCTCCCACTGATACCAATGATGGGGCACTATTCCTCCCACTGACACCAATGATGGGACACTATTCCTCCCACTGACGCCAATGATGGGACACTATTCCTCCCACTGATACCAATGATGGGACACTATTCCTCCCACTGACGCCAATGATTGGGCACTATTCCTCCCACTGACACCAATGATGGGACACTATTCCTCCCACTGACGCCAATGATTGGGCACTATTCCTCCCACTGACGCCAATGATTGGGCACTATTCCTCCCACTGACGCCAATGATTGGGCACTATTCCTCCCACTGACGCCAATGATGGAACACTATTCCTCCCACTGACACCAATGATGGGGCACTATTCCTCCCACTGACACCAATGATGGGACACTATTCCTCCCACTGACACCAATGATGGGACACTATTCCTCCCACTGACACCAATGATGGGGCACTATTCCTCCCACTGACACCAATGATGGGACACTATTCCTCCCACTGACACCAATGATGGGACACTATTCCTCCCACTGATACCAACGATGGGACACTATTCATCCCACTGACATCAGTGATGGGGCGCTAGTCCTCCCACTGCAAAATTACAGTTATGAAGTAGCAACGAAAATAATTTTATGGTTGGGGGTCACCAGAACATGAGGAACTGTATTAAGGGGTCGCGGCATTAGAAAGGTTGAGAACCACTGGTCTAAATGATCCCTAAAATGTGAATTAGAATGAGGCCTTGTCTGTTGAAACACCTTCAAAGCTGCACCTTATGTGAATGTCATACAATGGTATAAGATAAGGGCCTGAATCACTAATAGATTTGATAATGATGGTTTACACTCCACCCACTTTTGTGAAGGATTTGGCAAGCAAAGAGCTGACAGAGAGAGAGAAGAGTGAGACGAAGAAGAGTGAGCGAGAGATACATATGAAGAGTGATAAAGAGAGACATTCAGAAGAGTGAGCGAGAGAGAAGAGCGAGCCAGTGAGATGAAGAAGAGTGAGCGAGAGAGAAGAGCGAGCCAGTGAGACGAAGAAGAGTGAGCGAGAGAGAAGAGCGAGCCAGTGAGACGAAGAAGAGTGAGCGAGAGATACATACTGAGGAGTGATAAAGAGAGACATTCAGAAGAGTGAGCGAGAGAGAAAAGACTCGGTTGGTGAATCCACACATCAAACTTGTCACAAATCCTGGCGTGCATTTTTCCCCCAAATGCATAGCAGACCCTTATCCCAGCAGGCAGGTACCGCACGCCTTCAAAGATTTATTTCCTTTGTTGAATTTCCTGCTTCGCTCACACTATATGCAATTGAAAATTACTCTTTAAGTTGCCAATTTTACTGTGTTTTCTAGAGAATTACTAACTAGTTGTGTTTTCAATTGTGTGTAGCATTGCGATTTCTATTTGAGTCTAGATGTTAAATTGCTAATAAATGGCCACAATTCTCAAATACCTTTGAACTCTCACTGCAACAAATGGTGTATGTTAATACACTCACATTCATTATATCCAATATCAGGTACGATGTCAATGCACAAATCGCACCTGAAATTGCACACCCTGGATGTGACTTGTCATGTGATTGGCATGGCCAGCAGCTTGCTCTTTGCATGGCAAATTGCACCCAATGTTACTGGGGGCCAACACCACTGTCACATCTAATCCGATGCGGCAATTGTCCAACTTACAGTGAAGTTGCACGAGTTCACAATCCAATTGGATGTGAACAGAGCCTACAGTGGCCAATAGGGTGCGACTTGGTCTACGATTTGCAAGTCGCCTGTCATGCCAATTGCATGGCAATCGCAAACAATGTTACTGGGGGCTACCCGGTCACATTAAAGCAGATTTCTAAGTGGTGTTATTGACACCACAGTCACATCATGTGACTTGCATAGAAGTTGCATGATTTCAAAGTCGGGGTACATGGTGATTTCAAGTGCAATTTGCAAGACATTCGACATCGATCTCTCAGCAAATTGCATGAAAAGTAGTGTATTCATTACTCTATTATTACTTGCGGCTCCTACCAAGTTTGAACCACAACAATATGAACGCTCCAATAGCGTGCACATTGAGTGGGACTTGGCATGTGATTTGCACAACATGCAAGCTGTAAATCGTCTGCAAAGTCGCACCCTATTGTCTGCTATTAGAGTGACCACATGGGTGCGTTTCAAACACTGATTTCTATAGTAGTACATGTACTACTTTAGTGGCAATTTGCATAGAGATCTGTGTCAGATGTCTTGAAAATTGCATTGAAATGGTCAACTTTACTGTAAGTTGCATGATTTGTAAATCAGCTTTGCCCAGAGTGTAATGTTTGGTGATGTTTGATTTCTGGAGTGTTTTACCAATTGATGGGAAATTCACCATACTAGTCAAATCGATTTGTCATTTTCAGTATTGCATACAAGATGTGGTCATGTGACTGTCTTAACTCATGCGAGAATCTGGAGGGAATTGTGACCATAGTAGCAATAAAGGTTCCAATTGGGGTTCCCTTTCACATCCCTGCTCAATGTTCTGTTGTATGCTGCACATGTACATTTCACTGTATATATCTTTCTGATTTGTGGGGCCTGTATACCAAGGGTTAATGCAGGTAGGAAGCGGATTCATCAGGTGAAAACACTTTCACTGACCAAACTAAGGTCAGTGGTGGGTGTGGCTTCATTGGGTGTGGGGCCTTGTTTGGCACGCTCCAAATACAACCTAGCTTATATAAAGATGTGCAGTAGGGAGTGATTTGGCCTGTTACTAGGCCGGGTGGTTTGTGACTAAGTCCTTGCTTGTAGTGGTTTGGGGGAGGAAGAGATTTTGTGCTGAATTGCCCCAGACACCACTCAGGCTGTGTTTGGAAGTGGGCTGGAAATGTTTGCATATTTTTGGCCTTGTAAAGTGTGTTTGTGTGTTATTGCACAATGATTGTGTTTTTTTCTCTTTGCATTGAAAGCCTCACACATGTCAATCGTTTTGTTTAAAATCTGCTCTTGTTTTAATTTTGCTTGCTTATTTAGACTCAAATGCTTTTTTCTTACAAACCTGCTGACAAATGTATGTGTGGGGGATTTGTAGAGGTGGGAGGGGTTTTTCACATATGTCTTGTTTTCTTGATATTTTGATGTGTAGACTTTTTTTGTGAATGGATCTTTATACTAAATGATTGTGTAAGTAAACCTTATGTGCACGAAAATGTTACTTGATTCATCTTCCCCTTTGTTTCCTGCTATAACCTGAGCACACACAGTTCATTAGAAGTATCTTTAGATTGTAAGCTCTTATGAGCAGGAGTGTTTTATTTTTGCCACATCAATCCTATTTTTGTGACTCACCAAGATATTGACTGTACCTACTTGTTCCTGCTGACCAAATAAATGAAGATATATTTGATCAATAAATGTTTCACCGATGTTTTTGTGTTTATTTTATGTTCAATATATGAACAACCTTAATAGTTACTTTGTATACTTCTATAATCTGCTCAAATGTAGCTTGTAAGAGTGTGAATATGCAAGTGGGTGCAAACTGGCTTTTTCAAAACCAAACAAAAAAATAAAAAACCTGCTTGCACCACAATATTGTTATGTACTAATGAATATGTCACATTCACTGTGCAGCCAGCTACAGGTTTTCTACAATTTGATTTACAGTAATAAAATAGTCCCCACTGTATGTTGATTTTTGGCCTTTGGCAACAAATATATATTAGCCAAGGTTTAAAAAGAAAAAAATCACTAAAACACACATTCGCGAAAGCTATCATAGCCGTGCATAGAAATGAGCGATCGTGCATAGATATGCGCGTGCACAAATAAACGCCAAACAGGTGTCCCCCATGGCGCACGAGCAGCTATCCTCCTGGAAGTCCGTCATCTGGTGCGCGCGCACCCGGAAGTGGTTGTTGGGAGTGTAAGTGGATGAGAAGTGGTTGGAGGTTTTGTGTTGGTTGAAAATTTTGATAACTTTATTGGCATTTGGACATGGCGAGAGCACAGTTCTCAACTGAGGAGATGATCCTTATATGTAAAGTAACTGTGGCCATTGCAAATATGTTTATAACATGTGAGGGACAAGTAATTGTAATTTTGTGGGTGGGGCCTAGCAGTATCTCACTTGGTGCACATGCTACTTATCTGTACATTAGCTCCTGGGTATTGATGGGTCAATTATATTAACCACTTGCCTACTGGGTACTCATACCCCCTTCCTGTCCTGGCCAATTTTCATCTTTCTGCACTGTTACCCTTTGAATGACAATTGTGCGGTCATGCCACATTGTACCCATCTTAAATTTGTATCAGTTTTTTCAGACAAATAGAGCTTTCTTTGGGTGGTATTGACTTGCTGCTGTGAGTTTCACTTTTTGCTCGATAAACCACAAAATAGCTCATAATGAATAAAAGTCTGTTTATATTATAACATTTGGTAAACTGGTAATTTAGCAACACTGATGTGCGTTGATGAGGCGGCACTGCTGGCCACAGGTGGGCGGAACTGTTGGGTGGCACTGGTGGGCACTGATCATCGGGGCCGACCCCTGCTTTGATAACTGCTGGTTCTCGGCAGTACTTTCCACACATTCTGACAGCGTGATGAAAGTGCAGCCAAGACCCGGCAAATGCATTTCCCGGTGATCAGCGTGTCATTGGACATGGCTGATCACATGGTAAAAAGCCGCTGTGATTGGTCTTTACCACATCACGTGATCAGCTGTGTCCTTAGGACACAGCAATCATGGAGAGCGCGTTCTGCCAGGATGTCATATGACACCCTCCCAGAGCTGCCTGGATGCAGTGTAGCGTTATTCGGCTATCTGCGGTCGCCAAATAGGTAACCAGCTAGGCCTCCATGGCTAATCTTTGAATATCTGGACATGTATACTGCGTATAATGCATTACATTCTACAATGTGTTGGTGTACATGGTATAACAGTGTGCAATGCGTTGCTGGATTCTGCATGACAGTGGACAGCGTATCACAGTGTGCAATGCGTAGCTCCAGCCTGCATGACAGTGTACAGTGCATTACAGTCTACAATGTGTGGGTGTACACGGTATCACAGTGTGCAATGCGTTGCTCCAGCCTGCATGACAGAGTACAGTGCATTACAGTCTACAATGTGTGGGTGTACACGGTATTACTTTGTACAGAGTATTACAGTGTGCAATGCGTTGTACACTGCAGTGTGCACTAAAGCATTTTACACTCATGCACTGTACACACTAACGCATTTGACATTTCTAGTGTGCAATGCGTTCGTGTGCAATGCCTTGGACAGTACAATGCATTTGCAGTATTGGTGTATGTTTATTAAGCACAGATAATTCATCTGATTTTAGTTATCAAGGAGAAGTCTTCTCTGTCCCCCTGTTTATGAGGTGGAGGACAATTGTTTTCCGAAGAGGAGAGGAGACTTTTTTTCAAGGAGATCTGTATAGATTTCCAGAGATATGTGTAGATGGTTGAGGGGCTGCATGTGATCTCCGGAGATAATTGTGATTAATGATCACCTGAGTTAAACCAGTGAATGAAAAGTGTAAAAAAACATGGATTGAAAATAATCTGCACTGACCACTGTGCTTTGTCAAGCCACATATTGGCACATTCTGGTGTCACACAGATGCGATGTGAAATTTGCAGTGTTTTCTGTGCAAGCGCTGCACCGCATCACAACCGCAACCCCTTCATGCCACCTGCTGCGGCTTTCTAGGTGAAGTTACCAACACACCAATATTGGTACACAAAGCGTATTGCGATTTGCCAAATTGGATGGCATGCCTATTCACACCCATGTGCATACCCTGAAAAAGGGTCCTGCACATTTTTGGCCCGGATGCGGTGCAATTTGAGGTGTGCAAAATGTTTGTCTCTAATTGCAACGCACACAAATTGCATGTGATTTGCCCAGGAGTGCGGTGTTAGACCACAATGCATGTATGTGAAGCCAGAATAAAAGGATGTGGATTTTGTCTATTTTTACTTGCGCATGTTAACATTATGGAAGTGCGTTATTCTTCTGTTTAACATGCTATAGAAATGCAACATGCATTTGGATGTAGTGTTTTTGTATGTGCATTTTGGAAGTATTCTAAACACACATTGACCCTAGGGCCACACCATATCTTATGCAGGCCATAGATGGGTCGAAAATCGGCCGATTTTTCGGCCGAAAATAAAATCGGCCGATTTTCGGATCGTTAGTGGGCTATTTGTTCGGCCGTTTTTCGGTATTTTGGCAGATTTTTTTTTTTGGTAAAGTTGGAAAAAAACAGCCGAATTTGCCGATCGGCCGATTTTCGCGGCAATGATGGGCAAATCGGCCGATTTTTTTACTGATAAAAAATCTGCACATGAGCAGTGACCTGCAAGAGGAAGACAAAAAGAAGAAAAAGAAGAAGAGGATGATGATGATGAAGATGATGAAGAAGAGGATGATGATGATGAAGAAGAAGAAGTAGATGATGAAGAGGAAGAAGAGGATGATGATGAAGAAGAAGAGGAAGAAGAAGAGGAAGAAGAAGGATGAAAAATGAGAGGAATTCCAGTATGGCAAAAAGTGTCCCTGCAGAGAGCTCCGCTATTTCTTTGACAGTTCCTTGACATTTACAGCGGTTGCAACATTGTATCTATTTGTTTCCGAATAAAAACATCTGTATCCGAAATGGATACAAATACATTGTTGCAACCGTTATAAATGTCAAAGAACTGTCAAAGAAATAGCGGAGCTCTCTGCAGGGACACTTTTTGCCGGCTGTAGACGGGATGAAAATCGGCCGATTTTTTTTTTACCATTGCTGGTAACGTCGGCCGCTTGAACAACCGATTTTTCATTTTTTAAAAGAAAAATCGGCTGTTTTTCTCCCCGTCTATGGCCTGCATAAGCATTAGTGTGCCTGGGGGAGGGGGGGGACCTTTGGCCTTTCCAAACACAGTAGATGCTCCAAGAATGTTTCCTTGAACTCTTGAAATGGTTAAAAAGGAAAGACACTCTAGATAGCCTGCACTGAGAATTGACTGTCATGATGACGTGTCAATGATTATTTGCTCTCATTTTTCAGGAGTGGTACTGCTTGCGGTTGAAGCTGGTAGAAATCCACCTTCACGTCCTCCACTCACCTTCACTTGTGGCCAGTGGATATTTTGTGGCCGCAGGCAAGAACTGGCATCGAGGACCTGCATAATGACCCTGGCATGCCAGAGGTGGTTTGGAAGCAGCACAGCAATTTGACCATCCCTTTCCTCTATGTTGGTTTTAGGGTGCAGAATTGCTTCTCGTTCGTGAACGGACTGTCGCCGGATATCAGAGTCCCCATATTTTCAAGATATGTTTTAGCCATGTTGGCTTATTTTTATGTTATTTTCCAAGTGTGTCGCACCTAACCGCACAATAGTGTGGTGCCATGCGTATTTGTGGCTGTGAATGGGGCTGTTTTTAATAGACGTGTGTAGGTGCAACAACGTTTTCATCATGGTACCTGCGCACATCTACATAGGGCATTGCATTTCTTTGCTGTGCTGGAAAATGTGTGTTCTTGCATGCGTTTCTGCACCACCAATGGTGTGAACAAGTCCTAAGGGCTGGTTCACACTATAGAAACAGTCTAGATGTGTTCCTGATGGGGTTTTTTCATGCCCTTTTGGCATGCATGTTTAGTGTGTTCCAGTACATTTTGGATGCGTTTTGGACATGTTTACATTGCATTTTTGTATCCCTTCCACTTATTTTTTTCTATTTTCTTTGTATTCAATGTAGTTAGGGACATGTGCGTTTTAGTACATTCAAGGACGTTTCAATGTGTTCCAGCACAGTTCTGTGCAGAAACAATGCAGCGCTGATGTGAACTATGACATTGACAACCATATAACCTTCTTTCTGTGCGTTTGTGATGCTGAAAAAGCAACTGAAACACATGTAGTGTGAACTGGCCCTAAAGGTTATTAGAGGTCAGGGAACAGGACTGACCAGGAATTGTGAATTCAATCAGAGTAGTGGTGAGATACAATCAGCAATTGTATAATAATGTGAGATCTGAGCTGTAGCTGATAGAAAATGAGACACATTCACTTGATCAGTAAATAGATAGTTAAAGAGTGGGGCGGTGATCCATAGATTTGCATATGGGACAGGTGATGATGGGGTGGGGGAGGGGGTCAAGTTGTATAAGGAGACAGATTTAAAAGAGAAAAAAGTTACAATGAAATATACACGGCATGAAACTTGCACATGACCTAATTGGCAGAAGAACAGTACGCAAGTAACATTCATCCACTTTCTAGTCACTAGGCAAAATCATAATTGATTGATCAATATTCCTGCCACAACCCAGAAAATTGATCTCCATTTTTTTGGGATGTTGCCAAGACTGGGATTAGAACTAGAGATGAGCGAATCGAACTAGGCGAACCGGAATTCGAGTCGAATTTCAGGAAATATTCGATTCGTGTCGAAACCGAAATTTTGCCTACTTCGGGTGCGCGAATCGAACATTTCCCGATCAGCCGGCAAAAGTGTCCCTGCAGTGAGCTCCGCTATTTCTGACAGTTCTCTGACAGAAGGAACACATGTTTAGCGGTTGAAACATTGTATCTATTAGTTTACATTTAGGATACAGATGTTTCAACCACTGTACATGTGAAGAAGTTGTGAGAGAACTGTCAGAAATAGAGGAACTCTGCACATACACTTTTTGCCGGCTTGGAATTATTCTTCTTTTCATCCTACTTCTTCTTCTTCTTCATCCTCAGAAGAAGAGGATGAGGATGAGGATGAAGAAGAAGAAGAAGAAGAAGAAGAAGAAGAAGTAGGATGAAAAGAAGAATAATTCCAAGCCGGCAAAAAGTGTATGTGCAGAGTTCCTCTATTTCTGACAGTTCTCTCACAGCTTCTTCACATGTACAGCGGTTGAAACATCTGTATCCTAAATGGAAACTAATAGATACAATTTGTATCTATTAGTTTCCATTTAGGATACAGATATTTCAACCGCTGTACATGTGAAGAAGCTGTGAGAGAACTGTCAGAAATAGAGGAACTCTGCACATACACTTTTTGCCGGCTTGGAATTATTCTTCTTTTCATTCTTCTTCTTCTTCCTCATCCTCATCCTCATCCTCATCCTCTTCTTCTGAGGATGAGGATGAAGAAGAAGAAGAAGAAGAAGTAGGATGAAAAGAAGAATAATTCCAAGCCGGCAAAAAGTGTATGTGCAGAGTTCCTCTATTCTGCAGATACACTTAGAGGAGCTCTGCAGATACACTTAGAGGAGCTCTGCACATACACTTTTTGCCGGCTTGGAATTAATCTTATTTTCATCCTACTTCTTCTTCTTCTTCTTCTTCTTCTTCTTCATCCTCATCCTCAGAAGAAGAAGAGGATGAGGATGAGGATGAAGAAGAAGAAGAAGAAGTAGGATGAAAATAAGAATAATTCCAAACCGGAAAAAAGTGTATGTGCAGAGCTCCTCTAAGTGTATCTGCAGAGCTCCTCTAAGTGTATCTGCAGAATAGAGGAACTCTGCACATACACTTTTTGCCGGAAACCGCTGTATGGAGTGAATGTCCCAGAACTGTCAGAAATAGACTATTTATGACAGTTCTGGGACATTCACTGCATACAGCTGTTTTAACCGCTGTATGGAGGGAATGTCATGGAACTGTCAGAAATAGACTATTAATGACAGTTCTGGGACTGTCCTTCAATGCAGCGGTTGAAACATTGTATGTATTTGTTTCCATAAATGGATCCATTTATGGAAACAAATACATACAATGTTTCAACCGCTGCATGGAAGGACAGTCCCAGAACTGTCATTAATAGTCTATTTCTGACAGTTCCATGACATTCCCTCCATACAGCGGTTAAAACAGCTGTATGGAGTGAATGTCCCAGATCTATCAGAAATAGACTATTTATGACAGTTCTGGGACATTCACTGCATACAGCTGTTTTAACCGCTGTATGGAGGGAATGTCATGGAACTGTCAGAAATAGACTATTAATGACAGTTCTGGGACTGTCCTTCCATGCAGCGGTTGAAACATTGTATGTATTTGTTTCCATAAATGGATCCATTTATGGAAACAAATACATACAATGTTTCAACCGCTGTATGGAAGGACAGTCCCACAACTGTCATTAATAGTCTATTTCTGACAGTTCCATGACATTCCCTCCATACAGCGGTTAAAACAGCTGTATGGAGTGAATGTCCCAGATCTATCAGAAATAGACTATTTATGACAGTTCTGGGACATTCACTGCATACAGCTGTTTTAACCGCTGTATGGAGGGAATGTCATGGAACTGTCAGAAATAGACTATTAATGACAGTTCTGGGACTGTCCTTCAATGCAGCGGTTGAAACATTGTATGTATTTGTTTCCATAAATGGATCCATTTATGGAAACAAATACATACAATGTTTCAACCGCTGCATGGAAGGACAGTCCCAGAACTGTCATTAATAGTCTATTTCTGACAGTTCCATGACATTCCCTCCATACAGCGGTTAAAACAGCTGTATGGAGTGAATGTCCCAGATCTATCAGAAATAGACTATTTATGACAGTTCTGGGACATTCACTGCATACAGCTGTTTTAACCGCTGTATGGAGGGAATGTCATGGAACTGTCAGAAATAGACTATTAATGACAGTTCTGGGACTGTCCTTCAATGCAGCGGTTGAAACATTGTATGTATTTGTTTCCATAAATGGATCCATTTATGGAAACAAATACATACAATGTTTCAACCGCTGCATGGAAGGACAGTCCCAGAACTGTCATTAATAGTCTATTTCTGACAGTTCCATGACATTCCCTCCATACAGCGGTTAAAACAGCTGTATGGAGTGAATGTCCCAGATCTATCAGAAATAGACTATTTATGACAGTTCTGGGACATTCACTGCATACAGCTGTTTTAACCGCTGTATGGAGGGAATGTCATGGAACTGTCAGAAATAGACTATTAATGACAGTTCTGGGACTGTCCTTCAATGCAGCGGTTGAAACATTGTATGTATTTGTTTCCATAAATGGATCCATTTATGGAAACAAATACATACAATGTTTCAACCGCTGCATGGAAGGACAGTCCCAGAACTGTCATTAATAGTCTATTTCTGACAGTTCCATGACATTCCCTCCATACAGCGGTTAAAACAGCTGTATGCAGTGAATGTCCCAGATCTATCAGAAATAGACTATTTATGACAGTTCTGGGACATTCACTGCATACAGCTGTTTTAACCGCTGTATGGAGGGAATGTCATGGAACTGTCAGAAATAGACTATTAATGACAGTTGTGGGACTGTCCTTCAATGCAGCGGTTGAAACATTGTATGTATTTGTTTCCATAAATGGATCCATTTATGGAAACAAATACATACAATGTTTCAACCGCTGTATGGAAGGACAGTCCCACAACTGTCATTAATAGTCTATTTCTGACAGTTCCATGACATTCCCTCCATACAGCGGTTAAAACAGCTGTATGGAGTGAATGTCCCAGATCTATCAGAAATAGACTATTTATGACAGTTCTGGGACATTCACTGCATACAGCTGTTTTAACCGCTGTATGGAGGGAATGTCATGGAACTGTCAGAAATAGACTATTAATGACAGTTCTGGGACTGTCCTTCAATGCAGCGGTTGAAACATTGTATGTATTTGTTTCCATAAATGGATCCATTTATGGAAACAAATACATACAATGTTTCAACCGCTGCATGGAAGGACAGTCCCAGAACTGTCATTAATAGTCTATTTCTGACAGTTCCATGACATTCCCTCCATACAGCGGTTAAAACAGCTGTATGGAGTGAATGTCCCAGATCTATCAGAAATAGACTATTTATGACAGTTCTGGGACATTCACTGCATACAGCTGTTTTAACCGCTGTATGGAGGGAATGTCATGGAACTGTCAGAAATAGACTATTAATGACAGTTCTGGGACTGTCCTTCCATGCAGCGGTTGAAACATTGTATGTATTTGTTTCCATAAATGGATCCATTTATGGAAACAAATACATACAATGTTTCAACCGCTGCATGGAAGGACAGTCCCAGAACTGTCATTAATAGTCTATTTCTGACAGTTCCATGACATTCCCTCCATACAGCGGTTAAAACAGCTGTATGGAGTGAATGTCCCAGATCTATCAGAAATAGACTATTTCTGACAGTTCTGGGACATTCACTGCATACAGCTGTTTTAACCGCTGTATGGAGGGAATGTCATGGAACTGTCAGAAATAGACTATTAATGACAGTTCTGGGACTGTCCTTCCATGCAGCGGTTGAAACATTGTATGTATTTGTTTCCATAAATGGATCCATTTATGGAAACAAATACATACAATGTTTCAACCGCTGCATGGAAGGACAGTCCCAGAACTGTCATTAATAGTCTATTTCTGACAGTTCTATGACATTCCCTCCATACAGCGGTTGAAACCGCTGTATGGAGTGAATGTCCCAGAACTGTCAGAAATAGACAGAAACTGTCACAGAACTGTCCTTCTTCTCATCCTTCTCCTTCTTCTCATCCTTCTTCTCATCCTTCTTCTCATCCTTCTCCTTCTTCTCATCCTTCTCCTTCTTCTCATCCTTCTCCTTCTGCTCATCCTTCTTCTCATCCTTCTCCTTCTTCTCATCCTTCTCCTTCTCCTTCTTCTCATCCTTCTCCTTCTCCTTCTTCTCATCCTTCTCCTTCTCATCCTTCTCCTTCTCCTTCTCATCCTTCTCCTTCTTCTCATCCTTCTCCTTCTTCTCATCCTTCTCCTTCTCCTTCTTCTCATCCTTCTCCTTCTCCTTCTCATCCTTCTCCTTCTTCTCATCCTTCTCCTTCTCCTCATCCTTTTTCTTCTCATCCTTCTCCTTCTCCTTCTTCTCATCCTTCTCCTTCTTCTCATCCTTCTCCTTCTTCTCATCCTTCTCCTTCTTCTCATCCTTCTCCTTCTTCTCCTTCTTCTCATCATTCTCCTTCTTCTCATCCTTCTCCTTCTTCTCATCCTTCTCATCCTTCTTCTCATCCTTCTTCTTCTCATCCTTCTCCTTCTTCTCATCCTTCTCCTTCTCCTTCTTCTCATCCTTCTCCTTCTTCTCATCCTTCTCCTTCTTCTCATCCTTCTCCTTCTCATCCTTCTCCTTCTCCTTCTTCTCTTCCTTCTCCTTCTTCTCATCCTTCTCCTTCTTCTCATCCTTCTTCTTCTCATCCTTCTCCTCCTTCTTCTCATCCTTCTTCTCATCCTTCTTCTTCTCATCCTTCTCCTTCTTCTCATCCTTCTCCTTCTCCTTCTTCTCATCCTTCTCCTTCTTCTCATCCTTCTCCTTCTTCTCATCCTTCTCCTTCTTCTCATCCTTCTCCTTCTCCTTCTTCTCTTCCTTCTCCTTCTTATCATCCTTCTCCTTCTTCTCATCATTCTCCTTCTTCTCATCCTTCTCCTTCTTCTCATCCTTCTTCTTCTCATCCTTTTCCTTCTTCTCATCCTTCTTCTTCTCATCCTTCTTCTTCTCATCCTTCTCCTTCTCATCCTTCTCTTTCTTCTCATCCTTCTCCTTCTCCTTCTTCTCATCCTTCTCCTTCTTCTCATCCTTCTCCTTCTCCTTCTTCTCATCCTTCTCCTTATTCTCAGCCTTCTTCTTCTCATCCTTCTCCTTCTCATCCTTCTCCTTCTCATCCTTCTCCTTCTTCTCATCCTTCTCCTTCTTCTCATCCTTCTCCTTCTCCTTCTTCTCATCCTTCTCCTTCTCCTTCTTCTCATCCTTCTCCTTCTCCTTCTTCTCATCCTTCTCCTTCTTCTCATCCTTCTCCTTCTTCTCATCCTTCTCCTTCTCCTTCTTCTCATCCTTCTCCTTCTCCTTCTTCTCATCCTTCTCCTTCTCCTTCTTCTCATCCTTCTCCTTCTTCTCATCCTTCTCCTTCTTCTCATCCTTCTCCTTCTTCTCATCCTTCTCCTTCTTCTCATCCTTCTCCTTCTCCTTCTTCTCTTCCTTCTCCTTCTTATCATCCTTCTCCTTCTTCTCATCATTCTCCTTCTTCTCATCCTTCTTCTTCTTCTCATCCTTCTTCTTCTCATCCTTTTCCTTCTTCTCATCCTTCTTCTTCTCATCCTTCTTCTTCTCATCCTTCTCCTTCTCATCCTTCTCTTTCTTCTCATCCTTCTCCTTCTCCTTCTTCTCATCCTTCTCCTTCTTCTCATCCTTCTCCTTCTTCTCATCCTTCTCCTTATTCTCAGCCTTCTTCTTCTCATCCTTCTCCTTCTCATCCTTCTCCTTCTCATCCTTCTCCTTCTTCTCATCCTTCTCCTTCTTCTCATCCTTCTCCTTCTCCTTCTTCTCATCCTTCTCCTTCTCCTTCTTCTCATCCTTCTCCTTCTCCTTCTTCTCATCCTTCTCCTTCTTCTCATCCTTCTCCTTCTTCTCATCCTTCTCCTTCTTCTCATCCTTCTCCTTCTTCTCCTTCTTCTCATCATTCTCCTTCTTCTCATCCTTCTCCTTCTTCTCATCCTTCTCATCCTTCTTCTCATCCTTCTTCTTCTCATCCTTCTCCTTCTTCTCATCCTTCTCCTTCTCCTTCTTCTCATCCTTCTCCTTCTTCTCATCCTTCTCCTTCTCATCCTTCTCCTTCTCCTTCTTCTCTTCCTTCTCCTTCTTCTCATCCTTCTCCTTCTTCTCATCCTTCTTCTTCTCATCCTTCTCCTCCTTCTTCTCATCCTTCTTCTCATCCTTCTTCTTCTCATCCTTCTCCTTCTTCTCATCCTTCTCCTTCTCCTTCTTCTCATCCTTCTCCTTCTTCTCATCCTTCTCCTTCTTCTCATCCTTCTCCTTCTCCTTCTTCTCTTCCTTGTCCTTCTTATCATCCTTCTCCTTCTTCTCATCATTCTCCTTCTTCTCATCCTTCTCCTTCTTCTCATCCTTCTTCTTCTCATCCTTTTCCTTCTTCTCATCCTTCTTCTTCTCATCCTTCTTCTTCTCATCCTTCTCCTTCTCATCCTTCTCTTTCTTCTCATCCTTCTCCTTCTCCTTCTTCTCATCCTTCTCCTTCTTCTCATCCTTCTCCTTCTCCTTCTTCTCATCCTTCTCCTTATTCTCAGCCTTCTTCTTATCATCCTTCTCCTTCTTCTCATCATTCTCCTTCTTCTCATCCTTCTCCTTCTTCTCATCCTTCTCCTTCTTCTCATCCTTCTCCTTCTCCTTCTTCTCATCCTTCTCCTTCTCCTTCTTCTCATCCTTCTCCTTCTCCTTCTTCTCATCCTTCTCCTTCTTCTCATCCTTCTCCTTCTTCTCACCCTTCTCCTTCTCCTTCTTCTCATCCTTCTCCTTCTCCTTCTTCTCATCCTTCTCCTTCTCCTTCCTCATCTCCAAGGGCATTTAAATTAAAGGTACAGTGTTCTGCACTAATTTAAAGGCTCTCTGAAGCCTAGAAACCCTTTAAATAAGTCATCTTCGTAGCGGAGAAATTCGCATCGAATCGAATTTCACACTGGAATTCGCCGAATCAGCCGAATCGAATTTTTCATTTCTTCGCTCATCTCTAATTAGAACCCATGACCCAAGTGCTGTAAGTTCTGAGCTCTAACCACTAAACCACTGTGGGAAACACAGTTTGAGCTATAATGTAGAATAGTTACATTGTTTAAAAATGATAAAGCGAGCGCTGGTCAAATGATATAGACTAGTAAAATGGTCTTACACAAGATAAATATAACCACGAACAGTAGTGCATGAACTCGTGAAAGGTCATCCACCCCTGTGACAGTGTACTACACTATTGAGCACCTTTCTGGCTCCTGTGGCTGAGCTAATTCCTCCCCAGGACCATTTGGGCACCCACCCTGATGGATGGATGGATGGAGCTGGATGACTAACCCATAGCTGCCAGCATACCGCTGCACCCCCAGATGTGCGATGTGTATAACCCATGCACATTAATACTTTTTTTCTGGTGAGTGTAGACCAGTCCCAAGGGTGGTTTACCTTTCACGAGTTCATGCACTACTGTCCGTCACGGAGAGACCACACGTGCCATTCATAGGCACTCTCTGAGTTGGTACTCTCACACGAAGGACATTCCATTATTCAGGAATGATTCTATGAACTTATTTTAGCACGATTTACCAGTTTACATCATTATTGCAATTCTTTGCACTTTTTGGTTTTTACATGCGTTCATTATTGATCACATGCATTTATAGTGCTGCACTTGTCTTTAACATAGAATAGTTATGTGATTAAAGAGAATGAAGATATATAACTATATTGGGAAATTAGAAGTATATAAATTATTTGAGATATAAGTGTGAAAATGTTTAACATTTGAATATAGAATGTATGACATTCATTAGTAAATGCAATACTTTCCTGATCATTTTGGAGAAACAGCAAAAAAAAAAACATAGCAAAAGAGAATTTTCAGAATGTAATAGTACAGCTGTATTAGAATTTTCTATCAGGAAAACGCGAATGTTAATAAAGCCCGCGCTTATGCGCCATCTAGCGAATATATCCGGTATTGCACCTAAAGATGTGCCAGACGGGATACCTCATTCACTAATGGCAAAGTAGTCAGTAGACGCTCGTTAATGAGCTTGCTAGACGCTGGTCAGACGACTGATTGATTGACCGGAGTCTGCCTGAATGGTCAGACTCTGCTGATAGACTCACATCTTAGTGAATCAGGGCCTTTATGTCCTCCCCTGATTAGTCAACATTGGACTATGAGGAGGAGATGCTGGTAAGAAAAGGATTGTGGAAGGTATAGTTCCACTATGTAAAGTTAGCAATGCATTACAGTTGGGAGTATAAATGGGAAAGCCTGGAAAAAAAACTGAAAAATTGAAAAAAAAACCCATTCTATTCTCGTTTTGCCAAAGTGGTTTGTCTTTTTTCCAGAAAATTGAAAAAAAAAAGTGTTGAATATGTTTTTTTCATTGATAAATAATATACCTATGACTTGGTATTCAAACTCTATAATATTAAGACCTTAATGAAAGATTTCTAAGACTTTATTTAAAGTTCTAAATTATTATTGTAAGTTCTCTCAGCTGAACACGAGCAAATCCTGGAATACAATTCAAGTACACCCCTTTCCCTCTCTCTGACCACAACCTCATTATGTTCTCCATCTCCCCGTCCTATAATGCCTCCCCCCCAAACGTCAAACCATCACCAGCCATAACCTCCGCAACCTGAACCCGGCCCCTCTCCACTCTGCAGCTGACCGTCTGTACGACAGTATCCTTCCACTGTCATGCCCTGACCTGGCCACTACTGCGTATATCGACTCACTGTCAGCTGCCTTAGACTCCTTAGCACCCCTAACCACACGTAGCATTAGACCCCGCCTGCTTCAACCCTGGCAGAATGACCACACTAAGCATCTTAAACGACGCAGTTGTGCGCTGGAGCGATTATGGTGCAAAACCAGAACCCCTCGAGTGTTCTTCCTCTACAAATCCGCCTTCCTTATCTACACCTCCTCCCTCCACGCCGCCAAACAAGCCTACTTCGTAACCCTCATCAATACCTTCTCCACCTGTCCTCGCTGGCTCTTCTCCACTTTCAACTCCCTACTCTCTCCCCCCCCACCCAGTACCTCACTAACCGCTCACGAGATTGCCAATCACTTCCAAAATAAGATCAACACAATCCGTAAGGACATCACCAATGCTCAACCTACCTCCCCACCTAGCCTCCCTCCCACCATAACCCCACCAACTCTTCCCTCCTCTGACCTTGCAACCGCCCTACCCCCCACCACACCTAACGTCCCGCACACTATAACCTCCCCAACACTCCGCTCCTTCAGCCTTGCTACCACTGAGGAGGTTACTAAGGTCTTCTCAGAAGCCCGCCTCACCACTTGCCTCCTTGACCCTATCCCCACAAAATTGCCTAAGCGCCCACCTCACTGACAACAACCCCCTCAATCCACTACAGTCTGGCTTCCATCCCCTACACTCCACCGAAACTGCCCTACTCAAAATCACTAATGACCTGCTAACCGCCAAAGCTCATGGCCACTACTCAGTCCTCTTACTCCTCAACCTTTCCACGGCCTTCGACACAGTCGACCACCCCCTCCCCCTTAACAAACTACACTCCCTCGGCATCAGAGACTTCGCTCTCTCCTGGCTCTCCTCCTATCTATCACAACGCTACTTCAGCATTACCTATAATGCTACCACCTCCCCCTCTCTCCCCCTCTCTGTTGGGGTCCCCCAAGGCTCGATCCTCAGGCCCCTTCTCTTCTCCATCTACACCTCTTCCCTCGGCAAACTGATACACTCCCACGGCTTCAACTATCACCTCCACGCCAATGACACGCAAATTTACCTCTCCACCCCTCACCTCACCCCTTCAGTCTCCGCCCGTATCACCCACCTACTGAACGACATATCAGACTGGATGTCGCTCCATTTCCTCAAATTGAACCTTTCCAAAACCGAGCTCCTGATTTTCCCCCCAGCCCGTGCCCCCCCCCCACCCTATCCATCACGACCAACAACACCACCATTAGTCCCACCCCGCGAGCCAAAGCCTAGGTGTCACTCTAGACTCAAACCTTTCCTTCCAACCCCATGACCAATCGTTGGCAAACTCATGCAGGCTCCACCTCCGCAACATCTCCAAAATACGTTCGTTCCTAACCCCAGACACTACTAAACAACTCGTTCACTCCCTTATTATCTCACGTCTAGACTACTGCAACTCCCTTCTCACCAGCCTACCTCATCGCGGACTATCCCCGCTTCAGTCTATCCTGAACTCAGCGGCCAGACTCATCCACCTTACCAACCGCTCCGCTTCTGCCACCCCCCTCTGTCATTCCCTCCACTGGCTCCCGATTGCCCAACGCATTAAATTCAAACTACTAACACAGACATACAAAGCCATTCATAATGCTACCCCAAACTACCTCACCGATCTGATACCCAAATACCACCCTACCCGTAATCTTTGCTCCTCACAAGACCTCCTACTTTCTAGCTCCCTGGTCTCCACCTCCCACGCCCGACTGCAGGACTTTTCCAGTACTTCCCCCATCCTCTGGAACTCACTACCCCAATCCATCAGACTGTCACCTACCCTCCCCACCTTTAGGCGCACCCTGAAAACCCATCTCTTCAGGGAAGCTTACCCCGCCTTCACCTAACAGCCGATCTCCTCCACTCCTCCTACAACTCCATCCCCCACAGCCACTTCCTCCTGTACCACTATCCCCTCCCACCTGGATTGTAAGCTCGAAAGAACAGGGCCCTTGAATCCCTCGTGTTCTGTTTTGTTACTGTATTGTCTCATGTTCTGACCCCCACTATAATGTACAGCACTGAGCAAACCTTTTAGTGCTATATAAATACTGTATAATAATAATAAGTAACACTTTACTTCTCAATGCAGTACTCACACAAGAAAATTATGCTTTTCTGCCAATGGGGGGAACTGCAGGGGAAAGGATCCAGTTTAGTTTGCTTGTGGGCTCCATTTTGTACCTCCAACACTTGAGTTACAGTAGATGATAGTTTCTGTCCTCCTCACAGGCCTTAATTGACAGGAAAGAGGGTAAATTTCTCTGACAAATTAGTTTATCTTTATAACTTTTACATGATTCCTATTATAGTTCTCCACAACCACAGCATAATGTTTACTTATAGTCTGATCAGTAAATTGGTTTTTCTTTTCATCCTCTCAGTAAAATGGTGAGACCAACATCTAGAGTTTGGAAACATTTCCACAGTGCAATTTCTGCTGAGAGCAAAGCTGCAATTTGCAAATATTGTGAGAAGATTCTTTTCCAAATGCTATAAGGTTGACAACACATGTCCTTGCATACAAGAGATGCCCTAAAAACATAAAAAAATACTTTATAGAATGAAATGATGAGGACCATAATGAAAGTACAAGTAGAGTTTCTCTCCAGCGTTCTCATTCCAGCAACACTTTTTCTACTGCTTCTGGATCATCACAAAGCGTTTCTTCACCAGCAGCATCTTCAAGTAAGGAAGTGCTGCAAACCTCTGCCTCATTCATAGATAAAATCTACCTTCATTTATAGATAAAATTACACCTGAAAATCAGGAGAAAATTGGTCAAGCTTTTGCAAGAGTCATATTTACTTCTGGATCAGCATTGCCAATAACTGAAAATGCATATTGGAAGGAAGCTTTTAAATTATTATGACATACATACCTCTTTTCAATTTGTAAAACTATTCCACGCTGAATTTTTTTAAAATTTTTTCCAAACATTTCCATTTTTTCTAGAAAAAATAGGGAGAAAAAGTTTCTTTTCTCAGAGCTTCAACATTTACGGCAATGTTACATCTCTAGGTGGGAGGAAACTACAGTTTCCTGGAATCTATGAGGCTTGGGAGGAGGTGTGGAGAGTTGCTCAGTGAACTGCTGAGGGAGGATCAGGACACTTGATGCCAGGCAGGAGAAGAAAGAAGATGGCCAAGCTAGAGTGCTGACCCCTCAAGGCACTCACCTTCCAGCGTGGCCTAAGAAGCAGCATCCTATTGTTTTAGAGGTAGTTCATCAGTCTCCTTCTTCAAGCAGGGGGTTCACCGGAGCCCCTCCATCCCTGGCATCTACACATGAGGCACAGGATTGGTGAGAAGGTTATCTTATCTTCCTTCTCACTAGGGATTATCCTGGTTTTCCAATCTACCACTAGCACTACCATGTCATTCATCCAGGGTTGCATCATTAATCCAGAACTACCTATACTCCTTCCTGAACTTGTTGCATCTTTGCTACTGTTTGCGTTCTTTTGCAAATTAACTTCACCAGACACCACTGTTATTGTTTTCCTCTTGAACTGAAAGGAGACGGAAGCCACCAAGTTTCACCAACTGTGCACCACCATAAGGGCCCCAACAAAGCTGGCAACAATAATTATTTTGAGACTACCCCTTTCTGTCTCACAGCAATTTGCATAGCTCTTACCATCCACTTTTTTTCTTTTCCGTGAGGTCTGAATTATTTCTTGCATAGTAGTATTAGTCCTGCAGGATTTCCAGGATTCTAATGACAGCATAGCCTCTGGGGGTTTATACTATCCTTTGTCAAGCTGCACTCCTGGTGACCCTGTTTTGTATTTTGCCAGGGATGAGCATTGTGTCCATAAACATTACTCTGATTGCTGAAGCTGATCCCCCACAGCGTTTTGCAGTTCTTCATGGTGGAGTATAGGGAACCCCCTCCACTACCCCATATCACAATGCCCGGAGCTGAAGCTATGCAAAGTAGGAGAACATTTATGCAAATTACATCTTTAAAAAGTTGATATTTGCATAAGGTCTTCACAAGGACTCTGGGCAGTGACACGGTGATAGATCCTAAAGCAAAGTGCACACATCGATGGGTTATGCTGTCAGCTATTCACTGCACATAACTCTTTGCTAGTTTAATTTTGCCCAGGGGTTCTCTTTGAAATGTAATCTAGTAGTTGTAAAAATACAATGTACATACATTATAAAAATATGAAAGGATGTGAAATGCATACAGAAAAGCCATTCATTTCTTAATTCAAACACTTCTGTGTTCCACCAGCCCTCCCTTTTGGATTGTAATCTAGAGTATGGTCATCCTGGAATGTAATTGCTGGTGTTGCTAACAAATGCATTGCCAAGAAGTGTTTATATATATATATATATATATATATATATATCATTGCAGCAACAAAACGTCAGAAAGGTATTGGCAAGGGCAGTGGCTTTTTACTTCAGTTTGAATCCCAGCCAGGACACAATTTTCTTGGAGTTTACATGTTCTACCTACACTTATGTGGGTCTCTTCTGGGTACTCCTGTTTCTCCACAGATATACAGCACTTGTATTTTAGTTGTTCCCAGTCTAAATTCGCCCTAAGGTTTAGGCAGGGACTTTAGATTTTAAGCTCCTTTAGGGGATCGACTGATGTGAATTTACAATATGTAAAGCACTGTATAAATTGTCAGTGCTATAGAACTGTAAAAACAAATAGTCAACTCAATCAAGACATTTCTTTGTTGAACAACATAAACTCCATCCAACATGTAAATGGAATATACAGCTCATTTCTTTGACACTTGAAGTGTATTTCCACTTATGTTGTCAAATATTGAGAAACCCCCACTATATGTTTGTTCTGTGTTCTCATTCACACAGCATACCTAAATGTTTTTTCTGTATATTTCTTACCTTTTAAAAGTTTTTCAGTAGGTGATGTCATGGCTGACTGCAAGGTTTTTTTGAACAATGTTGGAGTGAGCCTGTCCCAAGTCTGTCTTCATTAACATATAAGGCAAGAAGCTCAGTCTCTGCACCTTTAACCCTTTCTTAGGACATACAGTATTCAAATCAAGTTACAATTTACAGTATACTGAAGGTCTTCCTGCACAGTACAAACAGGGTAATAATGACAGACACAACTGTCCAGCCCCCTCATAAACAAAGCGAACTAGCTAGCTTTTCCTTTGCTGGAGGGTCCAGAATTTAGCATCTAAAATAGTAAGCTGCACTTTCTAATATTTTTTAAGTTATGTTATGTGAATGAGAACATGTAACAAATATGAAGTCGTGTTATCCCAATTTGGCTACAGCATACTGTAAATAACACAAGGCAACATCGCATAGTGTTAGTTTAATCATTGTTATAAAGCAGACATCATTGTAGGCAACCAAGATCGAATGTTAGTGATCTGAACCGCAGGACGTCATGATCCAGAGAGCACATACCTGGAGTATCAAGCCATCTATCCCAAACACCAGTCATCTTTCATTTTTCTAAGTCACTGACCACATTAGAAAGTCAACAGCTCAGAAATAAGACCATGATATTTGTTGCACATCAGTTCATCAATAGTATTGAGGCCATTGAATTAGGATGACAGTTGGGATTTGTGCTGTACATGATGACATGTAAATATTAATATTATTATTATTATACAGTATTTATATAGCGCCAAAGGGTATGCTCAGTGCTGTACAGTAGCAAGGGGGACATAAGATGAGACAAGACAGTAACAATACACTACACGAGGGGCTCGAGGGCCCTGCTCTTTTGAGCTTACAATCTAGGAGAGAGGGGAAGGTGGCACAGGAGGAGATGGCTGTGGGGGATGGAGTGGTGGGAGGAGTGGAGGAGGTTAGTTGTTAGGTGAGATCGGGTATTAGGTGAGGTTGGGGTAGGCTTCCCTGAAGAAGAGGGTTTTCAGGGTGCGCCTGAAGGTGAGGAGGGTAGGTGACAGTCTGATGGATTGGGGTAGGGAGTACCAGAGGATGGGGGAAGTCCTGGAGAAGTCCTGCAATCGGGCGTGGGAGGAGGAGACCAGGGAGCTACAGAGCAGGAGGTTCTGTGAGGAGCGGAGGGCACGGGTAGGGTAGTATCTGGGTATCAGGTCAGTTATGTAGTTCGGGGTGGCATTGTGAATGGCCTTGTAGGTCAGGGTTAGCAGCTTGAACTTGATGCATTGGGCAATCGGGAGCCAATGAAGGGATTGGCAGGGGGGGGGGGGGCAGATGTGGAGCGCTTGGTGAGGTGGATGAGTCTGGCCGCTGAGTTTAGGATCGACTGGAGTGGGTATAGCGTTCGTTTGGGTAGGCCAGTGAGAAGGGAGTTGCAATAGTCCAGGCGTGAGATGATGAGGGAGTGTACGAGTTGTTTGGTGGAGTCTGGGGTGAGGAATGTGCGTATCTTGGAGATGTTGCGGAGGTGGAGCCTGCAAGATCTAGATAGCAGTTGGATGTGGGGTAGGAAGGAGAGGTGGGAGTCCAGGGTGACACCCAGGACTTTGGCGTGTGGGGTGGGAGAGATGGTGGCGTTGTTAGTAGTGATTTAAATACATTTTGTATTAAAATAAAAGCAGTTCGGGGAAGGTGAGAAGTGAATTAGAAAACACCCACAAAACAGGTAATAAAATATCACCTTCTTCTGTCCTTGAAGAAATGTTAAACTCCTGATTCTTTGAACAATTAAATTAGCAGCCCAAAGGCAGGATTTGTAAGATAATTGGCATTCTAGACTGGAAATCCCCATGTGAATACCCCAAACAAATTAAAACATCAGAAAATAAATTGTCCAAACACTTGTAGACATAGACTGTATTGTTGAAATGACTCTATCTGGATTCTGCAAATTACCCCTGTGGCATCCTTTAAAAGACATCATTGAATAGGGCAGTGCAAAGACTGGTGGAGACAGTGACAGTCAACTAGAAATCTCTAGGTAACCTCTAAGTACACAGATGAAACACAATATGACTTCTAAAAGCTCTAAAAGTAAATGATGACTAGTTCCAAATGATGAATTCAGGAAAAGGTCTTCCATTGGAAAGATACATTTACAGTTATCAGGTTGAACAATGAAGAATTATAGCACATACTGTATAGGTTGATCACTGAGGGTAATGCCCATTATAGTGAAAGCTAATGCAGATACATTTAAAATAGTACTAACAGCAGTCGTGTAAAAAAAAAAGTCCCAGTACTTTTTCTACTTCCCTGTTCCCAAACCTTGCATCCTTGTTATCAGTTCATCCTAAGGGTTTTTTTTTTCTTTTTTAATAAGGTGGCGATCAAGGCTACGTGAGGCCACTCAAGTTCCCCAATGTCAATACCATCAAACCATGTCTTTATGGAACTGGCATTGTGCACGGTGGCACAGTCATTTCGGAACAAAAAAGTGTCAAGGTCCTACCTTTTCCCAGAGCTTGTGTTGCTCCATGTGTTGGCATCCATCTTGGATTTCTGCTGAGCATGGTGGGAATCCTTTATGCCTTCAGGTCTCTGAGGTCCATCCCCCAGAGGGGTGTGGCTGATGACATATAAGCCTGTGGTCCGCACATGCTCTTTGCACTTGTGTCTTTGTGTTGCTACTACTCTGTTCTGACTCTCGTGACTCTCCTGGAATCTGACTCGGCTTGTGACTCGACTATTCTTTGTGTTCTCCTTTGATCTGACCCTCTGTTGCTGAACCCGGCTTGTGACCTGTGATTCTCGTCTGCTGTCCTGTACCGTTTTGTCCCATTGTTGTCGACCCGGCCTGCCTGACTACTCTATTGTCTTTTCCACCAGCTACACGCCATTGGGGTCTCGGGGGCCACGACCTGGTTCCTGGCTGCGTCAAGTCCATCCCCACCATCAGGGGCCCTGGTGAAGGGCAGCCTGGGACTTAGACTCCGCGCCCTGAGGGACTTCGGTCTGTGGGTGGTGGTTGTCGTCAGCCAGTGCGTTACATTGTTATTAGGCCTGCCTGTCCATTCCTCAGCTCCTGCCCTGACAAAAAGGAAGTGGACAATTGTCTAATAAGGTATTGTTTGCTGTAGCATTAAGAGTATCCTTCACTGAAAACACCAAAACTCAATCGTTTGGAGGGATGTCCACATACTTTTGGTCATACAGTGTAGGAGTAATTGCCAGATGTTCACA
This sequence comes from Staurois parvus, assembly GCF_062004578.1. Classification (NCBI taxonomy): domain Eukaryota; kingdom Metazoa; phylum Chordata; class Amphibia; order Anura; family Ranidae; genus Staurois; species Staurois parvus. Next base: position 395,560 of record NW_028319642.1, read on the forward strand.
AACTTTTTAATATAAAGTGTATATTTATGCCAAAAGGTGTTTCACTCTGAAATTGTTGTCAACTGTGTAGTTTAATGCCAAGATTTGAAGGTTAAATATATGGAAACAAGCCAGCCTCCTACTGTGCTGAGCTTGTGATTCTTCTTTTTTTCTGTAGAAAGCCAATTATTTTGCTCTGGCCAAACTACATCTGAAATGCTTTACTTCTGGTAAAATTAGTTGAAAGTTGTTGGTAACAATGGTAGTAAAAACTTGCTATCGTAGAAAAACATTGTACCATAAATGTGTTCCTTTTTTTATTGTTTTTAAATGTTTTAGTATTAATTATGAACTCTAAATGTTGATTACAGTGAGTATAGAAAATAATCACCCCCTTTAAAATAGTTACATATGTTGCTTTGCAGCCTGAAATGAAGACAGGTATAGATGTTGTTTTATACAGTTGAATGTACTTTTGCAGCTTGTAACATCCAAGTGAAAGATATAACACCAATATGTCAGAAAAAACAAACAAACAAACAAAATCACTGAGTTGGAAAAAGGATCACCCTCTCCTAAAAATGACTTGTAAACTTGATCAGGTGTAGCTAATTACCTTCTTAATGGCACACAAAGCCATTTGACTTTCAATTGTGATCAGCTGTGGCCATTTTGATTAGCTCAGAATGAAAAGAGCTTTCCTGGAGCATTTCAGTCCCCAGTAGTGCAACTGAAGCAAACAATCAACAATGGATGGCAAGGCACTGTCAAAAGATCTTTCGGATAAAGTTGTGGACAGGCACAAGTCAGGAAATGGATACCAAAAAATGTCAAACGCGTTATCAATGCCTAGATGCACAGTGAAGTCTATCATTGAGAAGTGGAACGTATGTGGTACAACACAGACCCTCCCTGGATCAGGGCATTGCCAAACTGGATGAAAGAGCAAGGAGGAAACTGGTCAGAGAGGCTACCAAGAGGCCTATAGCTATTCTGAAGCAGCTGCTGGAATATGTGACAAAGAGCGGTCATTGTGTGCATGTGAACACAATATCAGAAATTCTCCACAAATGTGGCTTGTATGGGAGGATTGCAAGAAAAAGGTATTCCTCAAGAAAGGCCACATGCAGTCATGACTGAACTTTGCCAAAACACACCTTGAAGATTCTGAGGCCACATGGAAAAAGGTGGTAAGGTTCAGATTCGACTAGAACTGAATTATTTGGCCTCAAAACTAAACAATATATCTGGTGGAAATCCAACACAGGTCACCATCCAAATAACACCATTCCTACAATAAAGCATGGAGGTGTTTCTCTGCAGCAGTGACTGAAGCACTTGTCAGGATAGAAGGAAAAATGGTTGGGGCAAAATACCGTCAAAATCTTCAGAAAACTCTACTGCCCTCTGTCACAAACATGACAATGACCCAAAGCACACAGCAAAAATGGCCACACAGTGGTTGAAGGAGAAAAAGGTGAATGTCCTTTCATGGCCAAGTCAGAGTCCAGACTTAAACCCCATTGAAAATCTGTGGAATGACTTGAAGACTGCAATCCACAAATGGTGACCATCAAATTTAACTGAACTTGAGCAGTTCTGCAAAGAAGAGTGGGCACATATTGCAAAGTCTTCATGTGCAAAGTTAGTAGAGACATCCAAACAGAATAAAGGCTGTAATTAAAGCAAAAGGTGGTTCAACAAATTACTGACACAAGGGGTGATATTTTTTCCATCTCAGCGATTGTTTTTGATTTTTTTAAATTTAGTTTTTTACACGTTGGTGTTATCTTTCACTTGGATGTTATAAATTGCACAGTTGGATAAAGCAAAAAACAGAAATACAGTTGTATAAAGCAAAAACTGTGTTTGTCTTCATTTCAGGCTGCAAAGCAACAAAATGTAAATATTTTAAAGGGGGGTGATTTTTTTTAAATACCCATTGTATACTGCACAACGTGTTCAGTGGAACTGCAGACCTTCTTTTTTCTAGTTTTGGATAAAAGTGAGGAAGGGTTGAAATCTTCATGCTGTCTCCATTGGAAAAATGAGGGGAAATTGAAAATGTTTTCATTTCCATTATCTGATAAGAGGTTAATTGCATATATTCCATAAGAGACACCCCTCCAATGACAGTTGACTAGCATGGATGAGGTTCGCATTCGGGACAATGTAGGGTTTGCGGACTGATTAGAATTGGTCTGTGCCCTCATGAATCTCTGCTACTGCAGCAGGAAGTCTGTCACAGTCAGGGGTTAGGCTTGGAGGCCAGAAGCTATAGTGGTAGAGGGACTCCCACTAACCAGCAATATAGAAGTACCAGCAGATCACCCTGGCAGATGATGTGGGCTCACATGAGGTGTGGAATCCAAGTACTAACCAGTGTTCACCAGAGCTCCTGATGGTGGAGATGGGTTTTGCTGCGTGTTACTACCAGGTCATGGTCCTCAGGATCACTCCCACAAGGAGGTGAGCAAGCTGGGATCCAGTAACGGATATAGCAGGTAAGGATCAAACAAAAGCATAGTAATAAACCAAAGGTTGGTAAAAAATAGTTGCAAGTTGGGATCAAGAAGATGCAAAGTCGATGAGCAAGCCAAAGGTTGGTAACAAGTGGCAGCAAAGACATGGATGGCAGTAGGAAAGATAAGATCATTGGCTGGAGAGAGTATAATAATCTGGCAATCAGGAAGTGCAGAGACATGGCTTAAATCAGGAAGTTCATTGAAGCAGTAAAGGGTTTAACCTCCCTGGCGGTATGATTATTTCAGATTTTTGGTGCTGAAAGCGGTACCATTTTTTTGCATGGAAATATGTATTTTTTTTATTGTAGGCTGTAATTTTTAGGAAAAACTCACTGAAATCTGTCCGAACAAGAGTCTAGTAAATATCCCGGGTATGATAAAATTTGAAACACAAAATCATAAATTATAATTTAATAAATAATCATAAAAATAATATAAAAATAATAAAAAATTTAATTCAATAATATAATCAAACCAAAAACACTGAAATGTGAAATATAGCACCAAGTTCGCACATCGCTGAGCTCAGTCGCAAAATCGTTTTCAGTGTCTGATGACGAATTTCCCCCCCGAATCATTATCACTCAATTCTGCAAGTGGTTCTGATTTACTATCGCTGTTCTCTAGCTGATCTAAACCGCTTTTGACCTAAAGGGACACTTTTTGGACGCCATGGACATTTCTCAGTTTCCAGGCAGAAAGAACAGACAAAATGCAGGCAGGGCGCAGGACAAAGCACTAGGGACAATATGTATGTGAAATTGGTTGAGACAGCAATGTTTTACTATGTAAAATGTAAAAAAAAAAAAATGACATTTTTTAAAATTTTTAAATTTCCCGCCGCCGGCGGCGGCGGTGCCCGTACGTCCCGACGTCACAGGGACAGGACACAGAAGCCGGATGCCGGCATCGGCCGGAGGAGATGGCCGGGGACGCTGCAGGGGACACATCGTGGGAGCGCACGGTAAGGTAAGTGAAGAACACATGCCGGAGCAGTGCCGCAGGGTAAGCCCGAGTGTAGCTCGGGGTTACCGCTTTTGGTACTGAAATGTTACCCCGAGCTACACTCGGGAATACCGCCAGGGAGGTTAATGTTCATGACAAGCAAGGTTCAAGGCACGATCATTCAATGAATTGTCCAGAGAGCTGTTCAGCATTCCAGGTGGCTCAGAAAGAAGGTTTAGCCTGGGTTCACACTAATGCATTGCGGAATTCACTGCGGTTTCTGTGCGATTTCTGCACCGCATCACAATCCCACCCCGTTCATGCAAACCGCTGCGGGTGTGGCTTGGACAAAGTCATTCATTTACTGGTGGTATCAATACTTTCTTATAGTATTTTTTAATTCCAAAAGATTTTTATTGAATAGTTTTAACAAGATTAACAAAGCATTACATAGAGTAACAAGGTACAGAAAATAGTTATGATGTAATAGTACAAGTAATATTACTGTTAATATAATACTGTATAATATAATACATAGTGTAATATATTAAAATGTAATAGTAACAGTAATCATCGGTACCCAGGGGTGTAAGAAGGTGGGTGAGGCAGTTACAGACTCCCAAAGATGGAAAGAAAAAGCTGAAGTAGACTTTGCAGTTATGAAGAGGTTTTTGTATGTAGGAAGGTGTCTGTTAAAAGGTGTACAGTAGTTTAAGGTCACTCATGCCCTGCATTTTATTATGTTCAGATCCCTCAGAGGGAATCAATCTGAGAGTTTATGGTGATGTAATGTGTGTGAGAAAATCTTCCTGGGATGGACTGAGCATTGTCCAGGTGTTAAGGGGGCATTAAGAGTTGGACATGTGGGAGAGAAAGGTATGGGAGGGCACTAGTATTTGGAAAATGGGCATGATATACAGTATATTATAAATAAAAACCCAGCACCAAAAATAATTAACAAAAATGTATATATAACCTAGTTCAAATGCTGCTGCTCTTTGTTAAAAAACAATAATAGTGAAATATATAACACAGCGCAAAAAATAATACAAACAATATAACCAAATAATTATAAATAAATATATGTATCACAAAAGAATAAAAAGTGAAAAAGTCCCAATCCAAAAAATGACAAATTCAAAAAAAAAAAGTCCCAATTCCAATGTGCTCCAATTTTTTACTCAACGGTGCTGTATATCAAAATTTCAGTGCATTTACACCACCCGTGACATTCAACACATACTGCCCTCACCAGATGTATTGGATTCTTAAACATTAACCTCTTGCCGTCCGCCTGCTGTTTATAAACGGCAGGGCGGTGGCAGTCCAAGGTCGGGTTGCCGTTCCTAAACGGCACCCGCCTTTTCTAGCTGTGCGCGCTCCCTAGGAGCGCGCACCACCGCGATCCGGTGTCCGCTGTGTCCTCCGGACACAGTGAAACACCGATCGTCGGACGGGACCTCTGTACGAGGTCCCGGTCATGTGATCACTGATTGGCGAATCAGTGATCACATGCAAAGTAGTGAGCAAGATGTCACTTGTGACATCATTGCTTACTACGTGTGAAATCTGTGAATGATCACAGAGGTCACATGGTACAAGGCTATTCACAACAGCCTTGTACCATGTGACAAGCTGTGACCAATCACAGCTCACTCAGTATTTCTCAATGACTGCAAGAATGCAGACAGAGAGAAAGAGAAATGATAGCTTTTACATCCTATATGGGTGTAAAAGCAATCAGTGTAAAAAAAAAAAAAAAAATCTTCATCACCCCCCACAAGTAGTACAGTGTCACCATGGTGACACTGTACTGCTAGGGTGACAGTATGTAAAAATAAAAAATAAAAATAAAAAATAATATAAAAAAAAATAAAATAAAAATGTAAAAAAAAATGTTTAAAAATTATAATGTTTGGTTATAAACTAATTTGGATTTTTTTTTTTACTAAAAAAATAACGGAATAAATTTTGGCCAAGATTTAGGATGAAATATTATTTATTTGCAAAATTTTATAAAAAAAAACACTTTTTTTCAAAATTTTTGGACTTTTTCATTTACATAGTAAAAAAAATAAAAATCCCAGCGGTGAATAAATACCACCAAAATAAAGCTTTATCTGTCTCAAAAAAATGGTAAAAAATTCATATGGGTACAGTATTGCATGACCGCGCAATTGTCATTCAAAGTGTGATAGCGCTGAAAGCTGAAAATTGCCCTGGACAGGAAGGGGGTAAAAGTGTCCGGACAGGAAGTGGTTAAGAGTCAAACAAGCTTTGTGGATATTACATGTCCTCCATGATAAAGGTTCTCACTGCTTCAGACCAAACTTCAACCGCAGGATTTCCCACACATATTGATGGGTATAAAGAAGAAAAAACTAATAGTGTAATACTGCAAAAAGTTTTAATTATTCAGTTTGGTCTGAAGCAGTGAGAACCTTTATAATGGAGGATATGTAATATTTACAAAGCTTGTTTGACTCTTAGGGGTTTATTTACTAAAGCTGGAGAGTCCAAAATCAGACTCCCTTCTGCATAGAAACCAATCAGTTTCTAACCTCAGCTTGTTCAATGAAGCTTTGGCAATGAAACCTGGAAGCTGATTGGTTTCTATGCAGAAGGGAGTCTGATTTTGGACTCTCCAGCTTTAGTAAATAAACCCCTTAGTGTTTAAGAATCCAAAAAATTGGAGCACATTGGAATTGGATATTTTTTTAAATTTATTATTTTTTGGAATGGGACTTTTTCACTTTTTATGCTTTTGTGACACATATTTTTTTGTAATTATTTGGTTGTATTGTTTGTATTAATTTTTGCGCTTTTGTTATACATTTCACATGATATACAGTATATAAAAAGGCATAGGTAAGGAAGAGTTCTTATAGTATTGGTAATGGTCCTAACTTTAAACCTGTGAAAGTGTTCCCTATAGCTAGGGGTGACCCAGAGCTGTCACTTGACAGCAAGGTCTAAGAACTAGGAATGTGAATAGGTCCGCATTCCTAGCTCTAATCTGGAATTTTATTTAATGTTCTTATTGCCTGGGGCACATTACTGTCCAGATTACAGATGCCAAGTGGTTAACAAGCATAAAAATAAACCTCAAAGTAACTTTTCCTGATTTCAAATCAGGCTAGGATTGAGCAATAATTCAGTCTGGGATTTCACAGCCAAATCAACTTGCTGCAAAGTCACTTTGTCTGGTTCTCCAGCTTGCCCAGGTCTCTTCCTTCCCGTCTGTGACAATTTCATCTTTGTCTGCCTGTAATCAATCTCCAGGACAGGCTGCAGATTGTAGACAGTACCTGTTCATAGATGTGTTCTAATGTGACCTGACTGTGTGTTTACTTACCTTGGATGGGGCTCATGGTAGGGCAGCACAGTGTCTTAGCAGTTTGCAATTACGTCTTACAGCCCAGGGTTCCTTGGTTTAAAGCCCAGCTAGTACACAATCTTCATGGACCTTGCATGTTAACATTCTGGTTTGCTCCATCCTTCCAAAGACATGGTGATAGACTCTGAAAATTCCAATTGCAGACCCCTGGTAACATTCAGTTGTGTGCTCTAGTACTTATTTCAAACATGGAACCACAGAAAAACTTATGTTTGAATTGCACTGAAGATTGCAATATGGTCATAATAGTTGGGTGTGGGAGCCCTCAGTGGCATCCAGGATTGCAACATCTAAGGCGCTGCAACAGCCCCATGCAGAGTCCCAAGAGGAAAATATTTTGAGTAACACACTACTCTTTGGGGTAATTATCTCCAAATGTAAAAGAAGTGATCTTGCGCTAAAGTGTCTTATCACAAAATCAGTATGTGCAAAACTCATGTAAGAATGTGTAAAATCAAAATGCTGACAGCTGCACTTACTATATCCACACACCAGATAAAAAAATTAAGTTAAGCAAATAAATATGTTGAGAAAGTAAGAGAAAAAGACTAGTTATAGACTCAACTGGAATGGGGAATTTGTAAATGCTCAAAAGAAATAACTCATAGGAGAGGGTGATCAATGGCGCACAAAAACTCCTTTATTAACACAGACAAAATTAGGGAGTTCACTCTCCATCTAAGCCCCCTTTAGAGCATATTTATTCTCAGGAACATCCATCAACACACCATCACTTCTCAGCTTAGTCCTCGACCTGACCATGTATGAGGGAGGTCTCAGTGGCCTGATGGGATCTCCCTTGGATGGTGCCCTATAGTTTCGGCACCTGAGGGGGTCCCAGGCTTATCATACACCATATTTATATCCTCCTCTGGACTATATGTGATCGTACGTTTAGGATCAATTGCTATTGTGATTTATATGCCTTGATGATTAGTGTTTGAGGGAAGTTTTGTTACCCATCATGCATCCTTCCCTGTATTGCACTAATACTTACCTCATTGGTCGGGTGCTGGGTCTATCCTGGCTCCTATGGCAGGTCAAGCCTGGGTGTAGAAGTAATTTTGTTATCATGCTTTTTGTATTTTTGCCTGCATAGTACATGTCATAGCTCACTAATGAGTCAGCCATACAATTATCATTTAACTATTAAGTCTTTCTCCTGATGGGGAATCACCTATTTGGGACCTTTAGAGTGTGGTATGATTTTTTGTGTTTTATTTTATACTTTTAATTTTGTCTGTGTTAATAAAGGAGTTTTTGTGCGCCATTGAATTTATGTGCTATCTATAATATTAAATCAAATGGTGCAGCGCTAACCTATAAATAAACTATTAACCAATATTAGTTAGAATTATATACGTGAAAAATACGTGAACTTGATCCCTTCTGGGATCTTATAGTGAAAATAAGTGGTTAAACATAATGATTAAAAAATAAAATAAACCAAGTCCAAATGGGACTGAAATAAAGTGTACAAAGTGAACTGATCCACTCAGGGATCCAATGTGACATCTAAAAAGTGATAGAACATAGTGATATGAAAAAAATTAAAAAAATACTATGAATCTAAACAGTCCAAATGGGACTGGATAAAAAGTGAAGACAATGAATAAAATGTATCACAAATCCCTTAATATCACTCAAAGATAACCCAATACTCTTTTGGAATGTGGTGACATATTTCCGGCATGGACGCCATCTTGCTACCCCAAATCCATGCAAGTACACCCATAGCATGTGGTTTTAATGCTTAAGTTTGTCATATGAAAAGTGAGTGGGCAATGGCTAAAATTGATGTCTATATTTAATTAAACGTTTTTACACTATGGAAGATCTCTTTTATGTTTTCATAATGTGAGTTGGCTGTATCACATCTATACTCACCTGGAGGGGATCCTGCTATTGTAAACGCATATAATTGAAGGGGATATCACCGCTTTGGGAGGATATTATCCGCAGAGGAGATTCTTATTGTGGAGGATCCTTTTGTGATCCTACAGGCGCTTTGGCCCATTTGGATCGCTTGAAGGAGGTGAGGGGGCATTTCAGCCATTTTAGGATTTTTTCCCATTGCTTGTTACGCACATCCACCATATCACTTACACGTTTGGAAAAGTCATTGGACCACTTGGTGTTTGTGTACCTTTGAACTTTTTTATATATATGTGTTTATTATATTTTTTCTGACACGGTTCTTTTCATTTCTTTTTTGCATATTTCTATATTTTCATTATTTTTATTTTTAATTTTATATATATTTTTTTTGTTATTTTTATGTTGGTACATACATTTATCATTATCCACAACTGAGGGACAGTGATGTTTTTTATGCATATTCTGTTTATAGAGTATTGGATTGTGTTTGAGTGATATTAAGGGATTTGTGACACATTTTGTTCATTGTCTTCACTTTTTATCCAGTCCCATTTGGACTGTTTGGATTTATAGTATTTTTTTTATTTTTTTCATATCACTATCTCCTATCACTTTTTGGATGTCACATTGGATCCCTGAATGCATCAGTTCACTTTGTACACCTTATCTCAGTCCCATTTGGACTTATTTGATTTTATCACTTTTGGATGTCACATTGGATCCCTGAGTGGATCAGTTCACTTTGTACACTTTATTTCAGTCCCATTTGGACTTGGTTTATTTTATTTTTAATCATTATGTTTAACCACTTTAACCACTTATTTTCCACTTATTTTCACTATAAGATCCCAGAAGGGATCAAGTACACGTTTTTTTCACGTATATAATTCTAACTAATATTGGTTAATAGTTTATTTATAGGTTAGCGCTGCACCATATGATTTAATATTACAGATAGCACATAAATTCATACAAGACTAATAGAAGTGTATATATGCAGATGTAACAACCCCAAATGATAAATAATCAAATATATATATATATATATATATATATATATATATATATATTCAAATAATAAAAAATCCAACCAAATATGGTGCTATAAATAAAAAGTCCAAGAGTTCATAAAGAAATATGCAGCCAAATAAAGTGCCCCCCCCAAAAAAAAGGTGCTTCTGAATACAGAAGGTCTAACAGCATTTTAGGGAAACATCCCGCATCCTACTGGGTGAAAGTATGTAAGGTGAGCCTCTGCTAGTACCTCCTCTACTTGCTGCTCACGCCAACTCAAACCGAACCAGATTGGCAAACTCCCAGGAACAGTCATACCAAGGTGTCACATGAAAGAGGAAAGGAATTGCTCATGGTGCAGTATTTAACACAAATTTATTAAAAACTAGACATCTACTCACATGAGAAGATCAATAAGAGCATAACACATCTACAGTATCCAGTGCCCCGGAGGGTGGGATGGTGTCAACGCTGTAACTCTACCCTACGCATTTCATCCTAACAGACGCCATCACTGGGGTTGCAATTTATGGGGTTGGGTTTGGGGTTGTTACCTTTGCATATATACACTTTTTTTTAGTCTTGTATGATTGTATGTAGTATCCATCACTCCTTGGCAGCGCAACATTTATTTGCTTACAGTATCTCCAAATACCACCATTGCAGCAGCCAGTAAAAATGACAGTAGACAGTCTTTGACAAGTTCTTTGTTATCCACTTTCCCTCCAGAGAATTTAATCCCCTTCCTGACCAGGCCATTTTTTGCGATACGGCACTGCGTTACTTTAACTGACAATTGAGCAGTCATGCAACGCTGTACATTAATGAAATTTATGTAATTTCCCCCCTACAAATAGAGCTTTCTTTCAGTGGTATTTGATCACCTGTGTGCTTTTATTTTTTGTGCTATAAACAAAGACCAACAATTTTGAAAAAAATTTAGGCCAAAATGTATTCTGCTCCATATCTTTGCTAAAAACAAATCCAAATAAGTGTATATTAATTGGTTTACGTGATAGTTATAGCATCTTCAAATGGTAGAGTAGATATACTGGAATTTAAATTTTTACTTTTTTATATTAGTTTACTCATCATCATGCGCTGTGATTGGCCAAAGAATTGCACCTGACCGTTGCTTTGTACAATCATAATGTACTGTCAGGGCGCTGTGCACTGTGGGGTGCACAGGCGAATAGCCCGGTTGAACACCCTTACTGTTCATGTGGTCGCTATATACACTATGCATTGCACAACTTAAGAGAGAAACTTCAGACCAGACATTGAACAGTTAACTGGAACATTACTGAAGTAAGGCAAACATACAGGAACAGTTTTGGGAAGTCAACTTCTCATATACAGTAATGCCCATAGGGAAATCATATCTGCATGTTGGCATGGATTCCTTAGAGTCCATTAGAGACAGAACCCATTTAGTCCAAAGTTGGCAGTAACCAGACCATAGTTTGCAGCAAGTCCCCAGGTTCCCATTCCCTCAGGGAACCCTGGCTAGTCCCAGACTGGGGCTTAGCCCAGCACCATAACAACCTATGCCTTGGCAGTCTTTTTCAGGAGAGCCCCCTTGGGGTACAGAAGAGCCCCTTTTTATGTGATTCAGGAAAATCTAGCCAATCAGTTCCTCATATCCACCACACATCCACACTGTAACAATTTTATTTGACCCAGATAATTGCAGAAAAACTGCAGAGTCAGCACGGAAAAAAAACATTAAGCCTGCTGTAGGCACCTGCATACACAATAGTATGTTCACGTTGTAGGACAGAGGTAGGCATTAGGCAACCTTGGCACTCCAGATCAGACAAATCCCATCATGCCTGTGACTGTTGCAAGTACCTCATAGAAATTGCAGTTCCAAAGCAACTGGAGTGCCAAAGTTGCCTACTTCTGGCCTAGGCATTCATTTGCCCTAAGGGTCCCTATAGTAAAGTGAACCTGTTAGTTTCAGTTACTTTTAACATCAATAATTTCTGTGCTGGAAAGGTAAAGTACTAATATTTCTGACTTACACCATACATATGATGATCATTTAAATACAGTACTTACCAATTTTGTCTTTCTCTCCAGGGATAAATGACACCTGAAACAAGATGGCGGCAAATAAAAGTTTCCTTGGGTACGATGGCATTATTCCAGTGTTTGAAAGAGGACATGATTTATTTGAATCAAAACTTTCAAAAGAAGCTGATATATGTGCTGGATTATACCTATTATGTATTGGTAAGTTATCATGTTTGTACTCAAACACTTTTAAAAATCTATGAAGTGTGCACGTACAGAAGAGCACTGGGGAGAAGATAAAGAAAAAAACATTCTGAGACACTGAGGTTCATTTAATAATGGCAAATAGGCAGTTCACATTGCACGGGAATTTGGCCTTTGAAAGGGAATTTTCCTCAGTGCTTAGTGAATGTGATGGAATTTCACTTGGTAAAGAATACCCTATCACATGCAAGAAAAATTAAAAAAGCACAATTTGATATTCATATGAATATCAATGTCTATGTATTGCACAGTTTCAACTTCAAATTTCGGTGGTCAATAAAAAGGGCCTTCTTTCCTGCCATTACTTGCGATCATAATGGCTATTTTCAGTGGATGGAAAGTGATTGCCTGGAAATTGCCAGGTCCATAGCGAGCTAAAGCCCTGGTAGATGTTAGGCTTTGTTCACACAAATGCATTTTGTAGTGCATTTTGCTTTTGCAGAAAGGCACTTCAGTCCATTTAACATGGTTTCCTATGGAACATTTTCATACCTATGCTTTTTTGAGCTGCTGCATTTTTGGAAAGGGTCAGGGACTTTTTTAAAAGCAAAAAGCAGTGTTTTTGCTACAATCGAGTTCAATGGAGAAGCTGCTGATTGTAGTGTGTTTTTGCCGCATTTGTAATTTTGCATTTTTATTCTGGCCAGCAACAAAAAAAAATTCCACTTTAACAAAAAAAAAAAAGGTGAACAAAACGCATAGAAAATGCATCAGAAGCATGTCAAAAACGCGTGTAGAAAAACGCAAAACGAAATGCGAAAAGCACTGAAAAATGGACAAAAAGCAAACTGCATAGGTGTGAACGGAGCCTTAAAGAGTGGGAATAATGTTATTTACACACATACTAATTTTCAGATCATTTCAATCATTTTCAGCCACTACAAAAATGGCCGAATGTAGTAATTCAACCAATCAAACAGTTCAATGAACACCATCAAAAAGTCTACAGTATTAGTAATGGATTGCCTTGATCAGAAGTTAGAACTGTCCTAAATTTGGTGTGGTTAATGCATGACAATTTTCAACCACTTTCAAACAGTTTTTGAAAGCTAGTGTGTTTGAAAGTTGTGATGGGAGTCACTTTGGGTGGGGGGCCCATGGAACCCAGCTCACTTTGGGGTGAGGTGGGGAGACCCCTGTCTCAGCTCCCCATATCCCTCTTATGTGTAAGTCACCCTGTGCCTGTCAGTGGTACAGGGTGATCTGTCCAATTTTGTGTAGACATGTCTAGGAGATAGGTGGGGTGGGGGTTGTGGATTGTTTGGTGTTATGTGGTTGCATCCCATTGTTCTATTGTTTGTCTGGCTTGGGAGCAAACTATTATGGGATGTATGTGTTTATGTGTATTAGCTTAGTGGGGGGGTGTCTCCAGCTGCCCTCCCTCCTGATGGGTCTGTCTGCTGGTGTGAAGTTTGAATACCTGTGTGTCTCTTGTTACTAAATGTAGATTGCCCTTTGTCATTATGCAGGGAGGGGGGATTTGTCCCTTGAGTGTATATATCTTGTATCTGTGTTAAAATAAACGTCTATTTCCTGGTTTACCTCAAGACTGGTGTCGTCTAGTCTTGTATGGTCTGCTGTGGTGTCTGTTGTCGGTGTTCGGACGGGGAAGCGGTAGACTTACGGAAGTACCCAAGTGCAGTCTTGGGGTCGGTTCCATTACAAAACTTACTGAAAGAACGAAGGCAAAATTTAAACAATCTCACAGGCTGAAATGCACTGAATGCATTGAAAGCATGATTGCAATCAAACAGTAATCAATTTAACACAGGAACATTTCAAGCAATCATATAAAAAGCTATAGTATTTTCCATTGAGTTCGATTGGGGTTTCTTGAACTTAATTACCCAATGGTCACCAGAAAATAGTGAATTATTCATCAGACTCTTTTTCTAAGTGCATTAGAAAATCAATTCAAAATTGGGATTTAATGGATGAATTTCCACAGGTTTGACCAGATTAAAAAGTAATAATGAAAAATGATTAAAGGTGAACTGTTTTTATAATGATTAACACATCATTAAATATATGAATGCATGCAGTGTAAGAACTTTAATTTGACTTTGTATCGGCCTCTTGCAGTCTACTATACAGCATAGCTCAGGGTGGAAGAGAAATAAGCAACACAACATGCCAATCAAATGTGCTGTGTACTAACAAGGTAGATGCTGATAGGAAGAGAGCAGAGTGACAGACAGATACGCTTATCATTCTGCTGCTACTTCGCAGCTGGGGGGATACAAGAACTATAAGTGTTAATTAACTGAATCACATAAAAATCAGGTCTCCTGCCTATGACTGTGCTCTGTGGCAGGTCTGGTTAAATATTGGGGCTGGATAGACAGAGATGTACAATTCCTTTGTCAGACAAAACAGACGCCCTTTTTCATGTGTAATATAGTTGCTGCCTATAGTTCAGCTTTATCTTTACAGCAGGTAAAAATAAACGAACATTTTAGCCTTGTGTGGACAGACCCATGAGTACATCACTGTGTGCTTTCTGGCCTTTGGTTAGGCTTCTTCATGCTCTAGCTGCTACAATGGTTTTTATCTGTAATTGCCATAATGAAATGCAGTCAGATTCCAACCTGGACTTCAGGCTTGATCTCTGCAGGATATCGCTGATATTTTTGGCAGTCGACGGTCAGCATAGAACACTACCATGATGAACATTTGGGAGTAAATTGTTTTTTGTGTGATGAGATCTAAGCTGACAGATAATTCATTTTTTTTTTGATGATTAAAGGTTTTGGTAAGAATAAAGTTTGGATGAGAGCATAGAACTTTCAGGGCCTGGGTCCAGGTTCCTCCATGTCTTGTGACAGAACACCAGGGCCCGGTCGCAAGTATAACATTTGGGACCCTGGTAGTTCCGTCACTTGTGTCAGTAGTTTATTTATTTTTTATTATTTATTTATTTTTACCATTTTATCATTTTTTTTTTTGCATTATTTAAAAAAAAAAATTTAGGAGCCCAGTTGGGGGGCCTTGGTGAGATATCAGGGGTCTCAACAGACCTCTGATGTTTCACTGTTGAGACAGAGAAAGGAGATTGAGGGCTGCACTGAAAAAAAGGATAGGAATGGCTTCATACAGAGCTTCCCATTAATTCACAAACAAACATAGTAAACACAGTTTACTATGTTTCAGTTATGAATAAACAGAGTAATTGATTGATACTAATCACTGACTCTGTCCATTCAGAAAATGAACATGAAAATATGATATACCGGCCCCTTCTCCACTCTCCATCCTGATAGAGGAGGGGGGCCAGGAGAGAGCACTGGTGAGCCAAGAAAGAGTGGTGGAGAACACAGGGGGAGGGGGGCAGAAAGCACACAGGGGGGGGCAGCAGAGAAATCTTGGATAGGAGGAGCGGTGGGGGCAGCTGCATATTGTCCCCCTCCACCAATAGCTAAAATGAAAACTCACCAAAGGATGTTCCTGTCTACAAGTAGATCAGCAGGGAGGAGGAGGCGGCTCTGGGGCAGCGGAGTGCACATACTGACATCTGGTGGAACGCAATGTGAGGAGGATAATTGATTTCCTGATGTATTGGAGGATCACATCTTGGGAGTTAATCATTATACAAGTGTATATTGTTATTCTACTTTTAGACAGCAACATCTTTTGGTGAGTTTTCTTTTTAACCATTGGTGAAGGTGACACTCTTGAATGTCCTGAATCACTGGGTGAAGACTTCTTACAGAGGACAGTAAGACTATATATGTGGTTCATCATAGTATCTTCTTCATAGAGTCCTTAATCTTCATCAAAGCACCATTGGACTTTTAGTTTTTCTACATATTTGTTATTTTACATTGTTGCACATTATTGAATTCATATTTATATATGTGGATACACTATATTTTTCAGTTGTTTTAGCTCTGCAATTTCTGTTTGTAGCATGGTAAGGGTCAGATCAACTACAAAGCCACCTAGAAGGTGCCCAAAGTAATATATGTTCAGTTGAGCTGCTTGTATCTGTGTTGACTACCACAGCTGAGTACAAAGGCCAACACAGTAAATTTAAAGGGATCCATTATTACATATTGCCTTGCTTTCACTTCTTCCTCTGCTTGGTAGGAAGATGGAGTGTAGGGAAGAAGCTTGAATGATACCATAGAAGCAACACTGATAACAGCCATTGTTCAAAGGAAGGCAACACACAACAGAAAGCTGAGGACAGGGCAGAAAAATGTTATTGGTCAGTATTATCTTTTGGTGCCCGTGCACATCAAGGTGACTGTGTCTCTGGAAAGGGCATCCCCTGACTTCCATATACTTACCTTACCTCCACTCTATCATACCACCTTGCTACTCTGAAACCGATTCTAGATCTGTCATCCAAGGAGCAATGATGTTTGTTCCCCAGTCATGTGAGAGTGTTCAGGCCTAGCAAATGGCTGCTAGCTCAAACACTTTTACGGGGGGAGCAGGTCAGAAGCTTCTCTCTACCTAGAAGTGCCTGATATTCTGCAGGCTGTGAACAATATGCTTTGATGGAGCACAGGAAAATGTAGTATCCATATTTGGAGAATGATCTTTCCAGGGACACTGTTACCATTCCCTGCATGGACTAGGTGACAAAGTCTCGTTAGGTGCTCTAGAGCTAGTTGATGGCTAATTTTCGCTGCTGGTTAAAAGGAAAAGTGGTATATAAGAAGAACTTTGAGAAGAGTTATTTGGTAGGCTGTTACTTGGATTTGCTACAATCAAGATACTTACTAAATAAATGTTATATATGTTCAGATGTTATACAATTACGAGGTTTGAGAAAACCATGCAGCTTAGCCAAGACTTTAAAAAGACATTACCATGACTTGCAGTTCTCTCTCCAAGTACCTGCCTCCCATGAGTCTTAAATGTACTGTATGATGCTTAGGGTCAGCTAGCATAAAATGTTCGGGAAGAAGGAGCCAGAGGCATGGCAAATAAATTAGTAGTCACAGCCAAGCCCCTGTGACATTTCCTGTCAATCTATTGGGAAATGATGCAGAACTAGTACTTTTAGGTCAACCAGTGTTAGACCTTGTTTGCAATGATATTGACAACCCTGTGATTATATGTGTTTTTGTGCTTTTATAGAATATTTGTAAATTCACAGAATGGATTTTTGACCTTTTGCACACAGTTTTCGGTATCTGGTGTAAATTGTGAGTGTATTTCCATGCCTGGAAGAGATAGCTGCAGCATACAGCGGGCCATAGTATTGAATGCCTGAACACGGGTATACATCATGGACAGGCATAAATCCAGGAACACAGCTTTTTGTGTGTTATGGGGTTTATGTCTGTGTGCATGCACAAGTTTACATGGGCAATGTGTATACCCGCGCACAGACATTCATTATTATAGGTGGCTGTATACTACAGCTGTCTCTCCAAGAAGTGAAAATATGTCCTCAATTTACACTGGAAGCCTGAAAGTGTCCATACACATACTAAGACTAATAATAATATAATACTAATAATATTAATAATAATAATAAGACTAATGCAGGCCATAGATGGGGAGAAAACCGGCCGATTTTTCTTTAAAAAAACGAAAAATCGGGTGTTCAATCGGCCGACATTACCAGGAACGGTAAAAAAAATCGTCCGATTTTCATCCCGTCTACAGCATGCAAAAAGTGTTTCTGCAGAGAGCGCCGCTATTTCTTTGAAAGTTCTTTGACATTTATAGTGGCTGCAACATTGTATCTATTTGTATCCATTTCGGATACAGATGTTTTTATTCGGAAACAAATAGATACATTGTTGCAGCCGCTATAAATGTCAAAGAACTGCCAAAGAAATAGCGGAGTTTTCTGCAGGGACACTTTTTGCCGGACTGGAATTCTTTTTCTTCATCCTCTTCTTCTTCATCCTCTTCTTCTTCTTCCTCTTCTTCTTCTTCTTTTTGTCTTCCTCTTGCAGGTCACAGCTCATGCGCAGATTTTTTATCGGTAAAAAGATCGGCCGATTTGCCCATCATTGCCGCGAAAATCGGCCGATCGGCAAAATCGACCAATTTTTTTCAAACTTTACCGATAAAAAAATCTGCCAAAATACCAAAAAAACGGCTGACCTATTAACACACTAACGATCCGAAAATCGGCCGATTTTATTTTTGGCCGAAAAATCAGCCGATTTTTGACCCATCTATGGCCTGCATAAGTCCTCATGCACACTTTAGCTTTTGATGTTTTTTTCTACAGCTAGTAAACCCCCCAGCATGTTCTCCTATGTGTCCATGCACACATAGACCTTAATCAATGTTTTTTGGCTGGAAAAAATCCCCCAGGACTAGTGGGTTTCTAGAGGAGTTTTTTTAGCTGTAAAAACGCTCTAACGCTAAAAAAACCTGGTAAAATGCTTCAAACCGGCATTTTTGGACTTTTTTTGACCAAAAAGTTTTTTTTCTGGTCAAAAAAACGCTATAAAAAGCAAATTCGGGAAAACGTGGGAAAATGCCGCTAAATACTAATGCAAAAACACTAAAAAAAGGTTTTAACGTGACTTTACACAGCTAACATTACCAGCGTTATCAAAATGTCCAGTGTGCATGAGGGCTAAGGCCTAAATAGTAAAATTCGCACTGTGCCTTTATCTGCATTTAGGTGCGTCCAGTTTAGTTGTGTTTATAGAAAATAAAATTCTGTGTATCCAAAGGCAGATAAGATACTCTGAATATGTCTTAACACCTGTAAATGCATGTAACCCTGTAAAGGCAAACGCATTTAAATGCAGAAACACTTGATCAAAATCCTAACGCTAACGTACAAAGCTGTCCACCATACTGCCCCAAACTACATCACTGACCTAATATCCAAGTACCACCCAGCACGCACACTCCGCTCCTCACAAGACCTCCTTCTCTCTAGTTCCCTGGTCTCCTCCTCCCATGCCCGCCTCCAGGACTTCTCCAGGGTGTCACCCATCCTCTGGAACTCCCTTCCCCAACTCATCAGATTATCACCTACTCTCCTCTCCTTTAGGCGCACCCTGAAAACCCATCTCTTCAGTGAAGCCTACCCACCCCCTGCTAACTTGCCGACCTCCTCCACTCTTCCTACCACTCCATCCCCCACAGCTATCTCCTCCTGTGCCACCATCCCCTCCCTCCTAGATTGTAAGCTCGAAAGAGCAGGGCCCTCGATCCCCTCATGTTTTGCATTGTATTGGTATTGTTCTGTCACATGTTCTGTCCCCCTTTGTAATGTACAGAGCTGAGCGAACCATTGGCGCTTTATAAATACTGTATAATAATAATAATAACAATCTGTGAAGCATAACATCTGTTTATATGTCCAAGAGATTTGCTTCTGTTAAATAACCTCAACCCAGGAAGCTTGTGTGAATGAACTCCTGGGAAGCCAGTGGGCAAAATATATGCGTGTGTACTATATAATAGCACCATTTCTTTAGGTTTATTGTACAAAAAAAAATATTGTCTAACATTGCTAGATTCACTAACTCTTTTTGGAGGTCTTCTTTCATACCTTCCGAAGCTTGTGTAAAGAGCCATTTGTTTACATGAGAACTGCCTTTTTCTTATATATGGCAATAAGAATTATATAATCAGCCTAAAACATCTTAAAGTGATATTAAAATCACAGTTGTAAGCACTTTTAGCAACTGATTTAATCACTGAGTATGGAGCTTCTTTATCTTTTAACCACTTCCAGTCCAGACACTTTTACCCCCTTCCTGTCCAGGCCAATTTTCAGCTTTCAGCGCTATCACATTTTGAATGACAATTGCGCGGTCATGCAACACTGTACCCAGATTAATTTTTTAGCATTTGTTGAGACAGATAAAACTTTATTTTGCGGGTATTTATTCATCACTGGGATTTAAATTTGTTTTGCTATATAAATGAAAAGGTCCAAAAATTTTGAAAAAAAAATTTTTTTTTCTTATACAATTTTGCAAATAAATAATCTTTCTTCATAAATCTTGGCCACAATGTATTCAGCTATCTTTTTAGTAAAAAATAAATACCCCAAATTAGTTTATAACCAAAAATTATAATTTTTCAAAAACATTTTTACATTTTTTATTTTTTTATATTATTATTTATGATTTAGGGTTTTTTTACACATACTGTCACCATAGTGTCACTGTACTACTTGTGGGGAGTGATGGAGATGTTTTTCTTTTTTTTTACACAAATTCCTTTTACACCCACAAAAGGCTGTAAAAGCAATAATTTCTCTTTCTCTCTGGCTGCATTCTTGCAGCCATTGAGTAATACTGTGCGAGCTGTGATTGGTCACAGCTTTTCACATGGTACAAGGCTGTTGTGAATAGCCTTGTACCATGTGATCTCTGTGATCATTCACAGATTTCACTAGTAGTAAGCAATGATGTCAGAAGTGACATCTTGCTTATTACTATTCATGTGATCACTGATTGGCCAATCAGTGATCACATGATCAGGACCTCACACAGAGGTCCCGTACAGCGATCTGTGTTCCCGCGCCCAGGCTAACATTGCAGGCACCGTTTATTAACAGCAACCCACCCCTGCTCTGCTCCCGTCCGGCTGTTTATGGGCCGGATGGGAATTGGTTACTCTTTGCCTATGTTCCAGTTTAAGCTAGTGCAATGACCACTGCCCAGGTTTCCTGTTTTTGATCACCTCTATCAGGGTGGAGGACTGGAGCGACATCATGACATCACATCCGGTCGGCAGCAGAAGTAAACAAATTTGTTTTCTTTTTTAAAGCAAAATATGTTTTTTGTATCTTTTTGCTTTTAAAGGTAAATCGGACGATTTGGGGGTTTTTTGACCCCAGATCTCTTCTTAACCACTTGCCCTCCAGAGGCCATTTTTTGCAATACGGCGCTGAGTTATTTTAACTGACAATTATGTGCTCATGCAACGCTGCACTCAAATGAAATTTATGTCCTTTTTTCCCCCACAAATAGAGCTTTCTTTTGGTGGTATTTGATTGCCTGTGTGGTTTTAATTTTTTTGCGCTATAAAAAGAAAGCCCGCCAATTTTGAGAATAAATCAATAGTTTTGAGTTTTTCCTATTAAACAAGTCCAGTAAAAAATTTTACAAATCTAATTTCTTCATAAATTTAGGCCAAAATGTATTCTGCTACATGTCTTTGCTAAAGAAAAATCCCAATAAGTGTAAATTAATTGGTTTATGTGAAAGTTATAGCATCTACAAATGGCGGTATATATAGTGAAATTTTTATTTATTTATCTTTTTTATACTAGTAATGGCGGCGATCAGCGACTTATAGCGGCACTGTGGCACTGCGTTGGGCATTCTGACACTGGGGGTGAACTGACTAACTGTCACTGACATCCCCAGTGACACCAATACAGTGATTGGTGCTAAAAAAAAGGCACTACAGAGCGATACAAATCAGTGTGCAGAAGCTGACAGGGGAGAGATCTGTGTTGTTTACATACAGGTCTCTCCCCCGTCCGTGATACACTGTGATCGCTGGGTGTAGATGGGGAATAACCGGCTGGGAACTGGTGATTGACAGCCAAGGCCGCCAATGGCAGCACAGATAGGGCATGCGCATGACCTGCACGTGGCCCCCTACCCAGAAATTTTGCACACCCCTGCCTCCCTGTAGCAGTATTTCTGCTATAGGGCAGCGGGAAAGCAGAACCTGCCATTCATTTTTCTATTACAAGGGATGTTTACATTTCTTGTAATAGGAATAATAGGAATTATAAAAAAAAAATTAAAGAGTCAGTGTAGAAATTAAAAAAACATTTTTTAAAGTGCCCCAATCCCACCACGTTCATGCGCAGAAGTGATCGCACACGTAAATTGTGCATGCATATGTAAACGGTGTTCACAGCACACATGTGAGGTATCACCGTCAACAGTAGAGTGAGAGCAATAATTCTAGCACTAGATCTCCTCTGTAACTCTAAACAGGTAACCTGTAAAATTTTTTAAAGCGTCGCCTATGGAGATTCTTAAGTAGTTTGTCGCCATTCCACAAACACGCGCAATTTTAAGTGTGACATGTTAGGTATCTATTTTCTCGCTGTAATGTCCGTTTTCATATTTTACAAAAACATTGGGGTATTTTAATTAACTAAGGTGTATTTTCCCCAAAAAATTGAGTTGAAAAAACTGGTGCGCAAGAATCGTGACATAAATAAATTACAACAATCGCCATTTTATTCTCTAGAGTCTTTGCTAAAAAAATATGTAAAAAATAAGTAATTTTCCAGCAAAAAAAATACTGATTTAAACTTGTAAACATAATATCCCAGAAAATGCTTGATCTTCAAGCGGCAAACCCAAATGTCCTGCAGGATCAGAATTTAAACATAAATTCCAGTTTCTGTGATGTCTCTCCCCAAGTGAGCTAAAATGAACAATCAACATGCCAGGCGAACTCACTTTTGGGTTCTCAGTTGCAGGCAGGGGCGGACTGACCATTTGGAAACTCGGGCACTGCCCGAGGGCCCGAGGTTAGTAGGGGGCCCCATGAGATGCCCCTGGTACCTTTTTCATAGGCTTTCTTGAGTTTGGGCAAGGACACAGGGGCCCCATGATCCCCTATTGCCCGAGGGCCCCATGAGTTGTCAGTCCGCCCCTGGTTGCAGGTAACTAGGTTTAATGCTTGAGATGAATAATTTTGTTATAAGCAGCTGTGCTCCCTTTTGTATCTCTTTAAAGAATGGTGACACATCTTCTGCCTGCTTGATGGGGCCATAGTTGGTGCACATTAAAGTTCAGATCCCTCCTTGTGTAAGAGAAAAATTTCCTCAAGATGGTATAGTCACAGGAAGAGTCCCCCTTTGAGTGATGCTGAAACTGGGTATGGTCTCTTTAATACAAAGGATGAAGGCAAGAAATGGCTAAAATTTAGTAGACTTCAGCAGAGGTTGTACTCCTAAAGATGGTCAACTACTCTGGTGAAGCAAGTTCTTTTGAAGCCAAAGTCCTGCAGTTTCAGGATTCTAATGAAACACTAAAGCTGTAGGCCATAATACAAAATGGGCTAGGCAGGCTTGGTCTTAGTGTGATAATCTGTAGTGTAAGGTGAACTGAATTGAACAATTGAAATCAACATAGTAACTTGCAATTTGTGATAATCTGGGTTATGGAACCCTCTCACCTTTTTTTTTTAGCCTTTTCAGCGTAAGAAGTAATCTCTCAGTTGAGGGCCCCCCATGTTCTTTTTGGTCCCTCTGTTGAGAAGCAATGCCTATGACAACACTATGATCCACCTTCCTGCAGGACTCACTGTCCTGCTCATCAGCGATTCCAGCGATCTGCAGTCTTTCTTTCCTTCTCCACGAAACGGCCTGATCCAGCCTGCATCTCTGGAGTTTTTTATGGCCTTCTCCACACACACATCTCTCACTCTCACCATCATGAAGAGCTGCTCAATATATATTCTCCTGCCTCAATTGACAGCTCTTCTGAGATATGTAGTCTGTTCACTCCTTTTCTGAGAGCAGAAGTCCTGCTACCAGCATATAAGAGTCCGGATAACTGAACCGCAGCACACTGCCATCTTGTGTTTAATTAACATCCTGCAACCAGTACTAATGCAGTGTGTTACATTTGGCATTGCCTATTGGTTTGTTTAGGGGCTTATAAATGAGGGGCGTTCAAGTCAAACTGGGACTTTTATTTTTACAGGTATAAAAAGGATGCTAGCGTGGCAGTATTACACGCAGTAGTAAGTGTCAAGTGTGTTCTACTACTGATACATAACATAAACATAACAACAACATAAATCCCAGAAGAACCTTGTTTCTATTACTGATAGGTGGCACACATGTCGCGGGCTACTCCAGACACCATTAATCGAGGTGGCAGATATCAGGGTTAGTGAGTGCATGGAACAGCATATGGTGATGAAGTTACTTGTGAACAAAAAACCCGTGGATATCTACAGAAGACTTCAAGCACAGTACGGGGATGAGACACTCAGCCGCAGTAAGACATTTCAATGTATGTCCATCAGTGATGATCCCGGCCGTGGTGGTTCCCAGCCCACGGCAGTCATTCCTGTGAACATTCAGCGTGAGGAATGCCTGATCCTGGATAATCAACACATAACCTGTCATGAAATTGCACAAAAGACAAATCTTTCTGTGGGAATGGTGAACACAATGATGATGAAGTGAAGCAGACTGTCCTAGGATGGGTCAGGCGTACTGACAAATCTTTCTATGCCAAAGCTTTCCAGGCATTGGTTAAACGTTGGGATAATTGTATAAATGTAGCAGGGAAGTATGTTGAAAAATAAATGCAGTTTCCACTCCTTGAAATGCATTCTTTTATTATATAAACTCAAAAGTCCCAGTTTGACTTGAACGTCCCTCGTAAGTCTTATTTTTTATATAGGTGCATTTGCCCTTTTCTTTTCCTGTTTATTTTTGGATTGTATTACCAAGACGCCATTTAAGAAGCAACATTTACTCCTGTTATGTCAATGTAATCATTAGTTAAGGGTTGGCGTCTGGGAGTTTTTATTCGACATACCGCCAGAGAAATATAGTTCAACTGTATGTTGTGATACAAAATATATTAGGTTATAAGGTGTGATATACATGTTGGGTGTATCTACATTCTGCAGGAGGGTGCCTAAGAGTGTGGTGCTTGATGAAGGCTTAGGCTGCATTGGAGTTACATCATGAGTGGCCGCTCAGTGGCCAAATAAGACGAACGCTGAACCTGGAAGAAGATGGCAGCAGTGGACAGAGTGGTGAGGAATAGATCTTAAAAAGGAGCTTCAGTCTCCTCCCCCCAAAAAAAATTAAAAGTCAGAAGCTACAAATACTGTAGCCACTGACTTTTAATAAAAGAACACTTACCTGTCCAGGGAACCAGTGCCATCCTCATTCAGGCTGGTTCTTCACCGGTCTTTGGGTCCGCTGCATGCACAAGCCGTGCTGCGCTTTGTGAATGGTCCCACAGTCTGTGGCTCAAATCGCCTGGGTGATCCAGGTAGAAGTGGGAGCGGGTACCTGTCAAAATCAGGTATCCGCTCCCCCCCAAAAAAAGTTTCCAAAAGTGGGAGGGGGGAGGAGATGGAAGAGTGGAGCGTCCCCTTTTTGGAAAAGTTACGCTTTAAAGTCACTAAACATTAATATAAATTGTTTAAAATTCCATTCAAGTATATATTCTGAGCTCAAAAAAGTCCATTGTATTGCCCTCAGCTGCCTCCAAATCTCCGAATTCCTTTTTTTTGTGCTGCTGTGATATGACTTTCTGTTAAATGCTGACTGCATTAGTTCTCCATTAGTCCCACCATCCTTGCTCAGTCCTGAGATGGACTATAGGATTTGTAGTGTGTAAAAAGCGGTGCACATGACTGCAACTAACATGCACTGTTTGGTCCAAAAAACAGAAGGTGAGAGGCAAAAAGGCCTCCAAGAGAGAGAAGGACACTCACCTGCACAGCTCTGGACATCCCTAGGAATTAGAATTGGGCTGTGCATACACTGTCAAGCAGCCTGCTGCCTCTCTTGGATCCCACCTGGTCCCCATGCCGCGTGTGTCCCCTCTTCCCTCCCTTTTTCCGGGGCGCGACGCCGCTCCCCCTGGAAAATGCCACCCAAAGACAAGGCAAATGCCTTGTTTGCCTTGCGTTACATACACCCCCATAGCTTAGCTTGAAGTCCTGCAGGAATGTAGCCCACACTCCCAGCTATCCCAGGAGGTTGTAGTGAGACACAGTGATGTCACCCATGCCTCCTGGAAGTGTCAGGGTAGATATTTATTTTAAATAACGCATTTCTTTTTAAATTGCTTTTGCACGCAATTTGACTTTGGAGGAGTGGGTAGCTTTCAATAGAGAGGACCTTTTCATGGAAGGTGCACTTTGTTTCAGCCCTGGCACTGAATACAGCCAAGCTGCAAAAATTCCTACAACAGAAACATGGTGCAGTAGGCTGCCTACGGACAGCGCAAGCAAAAACTTTTTCCCCTGTCTGGGGAATGTGAGTTATATTTATAATAAAAATTTTAAAAATCTAATAACTGTCACAAAGAAGCCAGTGAATGGGGCCAGGTCGCCCTTCAGTATCCACCCAAATGTAACATGTCAGTTTTCTGTGGAGTTCATTATCAAAGTTCATTTAAAATCTATTCATTTTGCATTGATGTCAGGAGGTCTCATCAGCTGACCAAAGATTAGACAAAATTGACCAGGAAGATGTTAAAGCTGAACTCCAGGTATGATCTTTATTGTATACTTACATTGGTTCAACTTGGCACACTGTAAGGTGCCACAGGAGAACTTGGAAATTACTACTCCATTCAGTACTACTACAGTGACCTCTACAATCTACCAGGTCCTGTGCCCAGGGGCTTCCCCTCTGCACACTGACCACAGGAGGTTGCTTGCTTGGCACCACCACCAGACCAGGGGCTTCCCCTCTGCACACTGACCAGAAGGGGTTGCTTGTTTTGCACCACCACCAGCCTAGGGGCTTCCCCTCTGCACACTGACCACAGGAGGTTGCTTTCTTGGCACCACCACCAGCCTAGGGGCTTCCCCTCTGCACACTAACCACAAGGGGGTTGCTTTCTTGGCACAACCACCAGCCCAGGGGCTTCCCCTCTGCACACTCACCACAGGAGGTTGCTTGTTTGGCACCACCACCAGCCCAGGGGCTTCCCCTCTGCACACTGACCACAAGGGGGTTGCTTGCTTGGCACCACCACCAGCCCAGGGACTTCCCCTCTGCATACTGACCACAAGGGGGTTGCTTGCGTGGCACCACCACCAGCCCAGGGTCTTCCCCTCTGCACACTGACCACAGTGGGTTGGTTGCTTGGCACCACCACCAGCCCAGGGGCTTCCCCTCTGCACACTGACCACAGGGGGTTGCTTGCTTGGCACCACCACCAGCCCAGGGGCTTCCCCTCTGCACACTGACCACAGTGGGTTGGTTGCTTGGCACCACCACCAGCTGTGGAGCTTCCCCTCTGCACACTGACTACAAGGGGGTTGCTTGCTTGGCACCACCACCAGCTCTGGGGCTTCCCCTCTGCACACTGACTACAAGGGGGTTGCTTGCTTGGCACCACCACCAGCTCAGGGGCTTCCTCTCTGCACACTAAACACAGAGGGTTGCTTGCTTGGCACCACCACCAGCACAGGGGCTTCCCCTCTGCACACTGACCACAGTGGGTTGGTTGCTTGGCACCACCACCAGCTCTGGGGCTTCCCCTCTGCACACTGACTACAAGGGGGTTGCTTGCTTGGCACCACCACCAGCCCAGGGGCTTCCCCTCTACACACTAAACACAGAGGGTTGCTTGCTTGGCACCACCACCAGCTCAGGGGCTTCCCCTCTGCACACTGACCACAGGGGGTTGCTTGCTTGGCACCACCACCAGCCCAGGGGCTTCCCCTCTTCACACTGACCACAGGGGGTTGCTTGCTTGGCACCACCACCAGCTCAGGGGCTTCCCCTCTGCACACTGAACACAGGGGTTTGCTTGCTTGGCACCACCACCATTCATATAATGCCTTGTATTGTTTTAATGAATACAATATTGTAAATCTCAGTATCTGTTCTTATTCTGTATGTATGGACTCTGCACAGTAGCACTTCTCTTGTTCTGTATGCTGGATGCAATTCTCACTGTCTGCTTTTATTCTCATATGTATGGAATCGGCACAGGATGTGTTTTTTCTCTTGCATGTGCACACGGAGAACAAAACAATTCAGTCATTGGGTCTGGCTGTGCGGAGAAGCAGTGATCGTCTTGTGATTTCTTTACAGGCAAAAAAAACTGAGAAAATAGTGAACACAGGCTCTCTTTGTCTGATTCCTAATGTTGTTTTCAATAACTTTTCACTTTATTTTACTAATTAGTGTTTAATTATGACGTCCTGCAAAAGTATGACATTTGTTAGGTTCAATTCATTTTAAAGGACCAGTAAACGAAATAACAAAAAAAAAAAACACTAAAGAGCTAATAATACAGATATTTATATATAAATGCCTCCACTTGCACTGAGACATTTAGTAATAATGTAATAACTTTTTTGCTCAGCCTACTACTGAGTATGTCCTCCAATTTGGGCCAATAGAGAGTTAACACTAAAATTAAAGATGTTGGACAATCAACCATTTTGCTGGCTTTTTCTTTTTTTTTAGCTTTAGCGGCAGAAGTCTCATGTGGCTGCTTTGCGATCCATGTGCATAGGGGGTCATCTGGACATAAATTTAGTAGCCTGGCCGGTAAACAAAAAAACAGCGTTATTAACAGAAAATAGATAATTATAAGGCTAGCATGTTGTATTTTTTGCTGAAAACACCAAAACTTTTTGTTTGAAGAGTTGGCTGGTTGACCTTCCTGTTATATTTCTGGCAGTTGCATGACTCCACACTTCTCACTTCTTGTTAGGCTATGGGACAAGAAATGAAGGGAAATCTTCCAAATGGGAGATAAATGGCAAAAAACTAAACGGGACAGGAGATACTCTACATTAAATGTATCACTGCTTTTGGAAAGTCTTCTAACCACATCCAGAAATATTGTTGCGTGTGTTAGACAGCTTCTCTTTAGTTTTTTGCTCTTTCCAGGATACTGAGATGTTCTGTCTCTCTTGGGCTGGCGTTATACCATGGATTGCACCCTCTGATTGGTCGGTACATTTATCAATCACCACCTGAAGAACATATCCTATCACTAAAGGAGATATATCAATCAAAGCCTGAAAATGGGAAATAGGTCTTCAGATGCCACTGAAGAAGATAATAAATAGAGATGAGCGAATCGAAGTATCCGAAGTGGAATTCGAGTCGAATATCGGAAAAATTTCGATTCGTGCCGAATCCGAAAAACAGCCTAATTCGGACGCGCGAATCGAAATTTTTCCGAAAATGGCGGCTGACATGTGCGGCGACGGAGCGGGGATGTCGGGGAAGGCGCGCAGACAAGGCGCGCTGCCCCATAATGCATTCCTCAACGACATGTGATCGCATCAGCCAATCAGCAGCCAGCCAGCCAGCACTGTGTAATGGTCGAGGTATACAGTTGTGGCCAAAATTATTCAACCCCCAATGCTGTAAAGGGGTTTAGGGACTATAGTGTACATTTGGAATTGTATTCAGAATCAAATCCTACAAGGACGTTGTAACTACCCAAATGCAACTAAAATGACATCAATTGTTTATGTAATACAGTAGTAAATGGTTCTTATGTGGTTTCTTCATTGCCACAATTATTCAACCCCTTAAAGACTACCACTCTGAAGAACAGAGGTTCATACAGGTGCTTTCCATCAGGTATTGAAAACACCTGTGGATGTCACCGAGCAGCAATCAAGCATAATAAGCACCAATTAGGCAGCTTTAAAATGACTGTGATACTCAGCTCCTTCTAGACATTTACTGGTGTGGTTACAAACATGGTGAAGGCAAGAGAATGGTCCAGGAAGACAAGAGAAGAGGTGATTTCTCTTCACAGGAAGGGCAATGGCTATAAGAAGATTGCAAAGATGTTAAACATACCAAGAGACACCTTAGGAAGCATCATTCGCAAATTCAAGGCAAAGGGCACTGTTGAAACGCTACCTGGTCGTGGCAGAAAGAAGATGCTGACTTCGACTGCTGTGCGCTACCTGAAGCGTAGAGTGGAGAGAAGTCCCCGTGTGACTGCTGAGGAACTGAGAAAAGATTTGTCAGATGTGGGTACAGAAGTTTCAGCCCAGACAATAAGACGCACACTGCGTAATGAAGGCCTCCGTGCCAGAACTCCCAGGCGTACCCCCTTGCTGTCTCCAAAGAATAAGAAGAGTCGACTGCAGTATGCCAAAAGCCATGTGGACAAACCACAAAAGTTGTGGGATAGTGTTCTGTGGACTGATGAAACAAAATTAGAACTGTTTGGGCCCATGGATCAACGCTATGTTTGGAGGAGGAAGAACAAGGCCTATGATGAAAAGAACACCTTGCCTACTGTGAAGCATGGTGGAGGGTCAATCATGCTTTGGGGCTGTTTTGCTTCTGCAGGTACAGGGAAGCTTCAGCGTGTGCAAGGTACCATGAATTCTCTTCAGTACCAGGAGATATTGGATGGAAACGTGATGCAGTCCGTCACACACCTGAGGCTTGGGAGACGTTGGACCTTTCAACAGGACAATGATCCCAAGCATACCTCCAAGTCCACTAGAGCATGGTTGCAGAGGAAAGGCTGGAACATTTTGGAGTGGCCATCGCAGTCACCAGACTTAAATCCGATTGAGAACCTCTGGTGGGACTTAAAGAAAGCAGTTGCAGTGCGCAAGCCTAAGAATGTGACTGAACTGGAGGCCTTTGCCCATGAAGAATGGGCGAAGATACCCGTAGATCGCTGCAAGACACTTGTGTCAAGCTATGCTTCACGTTTAAAAGCTGTTATAACTGTAAAAGGATGCTGTACTAAGTACTAAGATTGAATGTCACTTGGGGGTTGAATAAAACTGATAATGCTGTGAGCACAGAAAAGACATTTGTGGTTATTTCATTATAACTGTTATGTTATATTTGTCTGACCTACAAGTGCCTCTTTAATGTAAATGTAAGCAAGATGACTGAATGATCAAAAGCAATGTCAAACTGGCCAAAACACTCAATTTCAGTGGGGGTTGAATAATTTTGGCCACAACTGTATATAGCGGCCATTTTGGAAATCTTCATTTGCCTGCAGTCATTGAACAGAGGCAGACCGCTCTGTACTAGGGACAGGGACAGAGTTAGGGCCACAGAAACGAGAATTGGGGACAGAGAGAAGTTACTTAGGGACAGAGAACCATTACTCAGGGACACAGACTTGTTAATGAGGGCCACAGAATCGTTATTTAGGGACAAAGAAACGCTAGTTAGGGCCACAGAATTCATACTCAGGGACAGACAGAATTGTTACTCAGTGCCAGAGAATTGTTACTTAGGGCCACAGAAACGTTATTAGGGCCACAGAATTTTTACTCAGGGACAGACAGAATTGTTACTGAGTGCCAGAGAATTGTTACTCAGGGACAGACAGAATTGTTACTGAGTGCCAGAGAATTCTTACTCAGGGCCACAGAATTCATTCTCAGGGACAGACAGAATTGTTACTCAGGGACAGACAGAATTGTTACTGAGTGCCAGAGAATTGTTACTCAGGGACAGACAGAATTGTTACTGAGTGCCAGAGAATTGTTACTCAGGGACAGACAGAATTGTTACTGAGTGCCAGAGAATTGTTACTCAGGGACAGACAGAATTGTTACTGAGTGCCAGAGAATTGTTACTCAGGGACAGACAGAATTGTTACTGAGTGCCAGAGAATTGTTACTCAGGGACAGACAGAATTGTTACTGAGTGCCAGAGAATTGTTACTCGCACAGACACAAAATTGTTACTTGCACAGACACAGAATTGTTACTCGCACAGACACAGAATTGTTACTCAGGGCCACAGAATTCATACTCAGGGATAGACAGAATTGTTACTGAGTGCCAGAGAATTGTTACTCAGGGACAGACAGAATTGTTACTGAGTGCCAGAGAATTGTTACTCAGGGACAGACAGAATTGTTACTGAGTGCCAGAGAATTGTTACTCGCACAGACACAAAATTGTTACTTGCACAGACACAGAATTGTTACTCGCACAGACACAGAATTGTTACTCAGGGCCACAGAATTCATACTCAGGGACAGACAGAATTGTTACTGAGTGCCAGAGAATTGTTACTCAGGGACAGACAGAATTGTTACTGAGTGCCAGAGAATTGTTACTCAGGGACAGACAGAATTGTTACTGAGTGCCAGAGATTTGTTACTCGCACAGACACAAAATTGTTACTTGCACAGACACAGAATTGTTACTCGCACAGACACAGAATTGTTACTCAGGGCCACAGAATTCATACTCAGGGACAGACAGAATTGTTACTGAGTGCCAGAGAATTGTTACTCAGGGACAGACAGAATTGTTACTGAGTGCCAGAGAATTGTTACTCAGGGACAGACAGAATTGTTACTGAGTGCCAGAGAATTGTTACTCAGGGACAGACAGAATTGTTACTGAGTGCCAGAGAATTGTTACTCAGGGACAGACAGAATTGTTACTGAGTGCCAGAGAATTGTTACTCGCACAGACACAAAATTGTTACTTGCACAGACACAGAATTGTTACTCGCACAGACACAGAATTGTTACTCAGGGCCACAGAATTCATACTCAGGGATAGACAGAATTGTTACTGAGTGCCAGAGAATTGTTACTCAGGGACAGACAGAATTGTTACTGAGTGCCAGAGAATTGTTACTCAGGGACAGACAGAATTGTTACTGAGTGCCAGAGAATTGTTACTCGCACAGACACAAAATTGTTACTTGCACAGACACAGAATTGTTACTCGCACAGACACAGAATTGTTACTCAGGGCCACAGAATTCATACTCAGGGATAGACAGAATTGTTACTGAGTGCCAGAGAATTGTTACTCAGGGACAGACAGAATTGTTACTGAGTGCCAGAGAATTGTTACTCAGGGACAGACAGAATTGTTACTGAGTGCCAGAGAATTGTTACTCGCACAGACACAAAATTGTTACTTGCACAGACACAGAATTGTTACTCGCACAGACACAGAATTGTTACTCAGGGCCACAGAATTCATACTCAGGGACAGACAGAATTGTTACTGAGTGCCAGAGAATTGTTACTCAGGGACAGACAGAATTGTTACTGAGTGCCAGAGAATTGTTACTCAGGGACAGACAGAATTGTTACTGAGTGCCAGAGAATTGTTACTCGCACAGACACAAAATTGTTACTTGCACAGACACAGAATTGTTACTCGCACAGACACAGAATTGTTACTCAGGGCCACAGAATTCATACTCAGGGATAGACAGAATTGTTACTGAGTGCCAGAGAATTGTTACTCAGGGACAGACAGAATTGTTACTGAGTGCCAGAGAATTGTTACTCAGGGACAGACAGAATTGTTACTGAGTGCCAGAGAATTGTTACTCGCACAGACACAAAATTGTTACTTGCACAGACACAGAATTGTTACTCGCACAGACACAGAATTGTTACTCAGGGCCACAGAATTCATACTCAGGGACAGACAGAATTGTTACTGAGTGCCAGAGAATTGTTACTCAGGGACAGACAGAATTGTTACTGAGTGCCAGAGAATTGTTACTCGCACAGACACAAAATTGTTACTTGCACAGACACAGAATTGTTACTCGCACAGACACAGAATTGTTACTCAGGGCCACAGAATTCATACTCAGGGACAGACAGAATTGTTACTGAGTGCCAGAGAATTGTTACTCAGGGACAGACAGAATTGTTACTGAGTGCCAGAGAATTGTTACTCGCACAGACACAAAATTGTTACTTGCACAGACACAGAATTGTTACTCGCACAGACACAGAATTGTTACTCGCACAGACACATAATTGTTACTCAGGGCCACAGAATTCATACTCAGGGACAGACAGAATTGTTACTGAGTGCCAGAGAATTGTTACTCAGGGACACCTAATCGTTGAATTAAATAGTATGTCAGACAACATGCAGAGGAGTGGCAGAGGAGGCAATGTTTTAGGAGCGAGCAGACGTGGCAGCAGAGGAAGGGGTCGAGGCAGCAGTATTCGCAGCCAGAGGCCAGTGCTCCCGGTGTCATCCAGCGGTCGTGTCTCCACCGACAACCCTGCCGTCATTGATTGGTTGGCTCGGTCGTCTTCCTCTTCCCAGGTCACCTCTGACACCTACAGCCAACGGTCGGTGGGTACGTCAGACACAACCGTTAGTTGGCATGGCCCGGGACCAAGCCCACTGAAATCACGTGTCCTCTACCTGCCCCTGTCCTTTGCTGTTCCCTCACCAAGCGAAGTATCGCATGCTGTGGGCTCAGCCCCACTGTACAGTGAGGAAGAGCTAACAGAGGGCGGTCAGGAACGGGGGGAGACATCGGCCTTTTCAGCAGCCAAGCGAACAAGTACTGGCGAGGAGAGTGGCTCGGTAGCCGGTCTAGAGACAGGTCTGTCTCCTGACCCAGACGCAGCCGAGGGGGCTAGTAGTGAGGCGGAGACCCTACTTGATGATGAGGAGGTTGATCGCACTTGGCAGCCTCGTCGTCATCAGGCAATTTCTTCCGCATCATCAGGAGAAGAGGGTGGCAGCTTGGCAGCGAGCAAAACAGTCGGTGGGTTGCCCAGGAGACAGCAGCAGGGTCGCATCAGTGTCAGTGGAGCCAAACGTCCACGGAGTAGAGCACCAGCTCCACTGCAGCCTACCACCACGGCCAGTAGTGGTGCCGTTGCGCACGGAGGAAGTAGCAGTCAGCCAGTGAAGAGTAGCGGGGGCAAAGTTTCCTACTCGGTGGTGTGGCAATTTTTCCTCAAGCCGCCCGAGGAAGTAAACGTAGCCGTATGTCGACTATGTGGCCAGAAATGCAAGCGTGGCCAGGGGGCCCATGTTGGGACTACAGCGTTGCGTCAGCATATGCAGCGTCACCATTCGGTGGCCTGGGAAAACCGTGATAAACATACGGCGGTTCTGCCTGCCCCAGCCCCCGCTCCATCACCCGCTCCGTTACTTGCTCCGTCACCCGACGTCGTCAATCGCCCTCTATCAGCCAGTCAAGGCTCCAACACCTCTGCTGAGGGGAGTTGTCGCTCATTGGCATCTTCCGCTCGTTCAGATGCTCCTTCTCCTGCTACTCCTCTTCTCGGATTCCGTCAACAGTCTTTCTTGGAATCCGTATCCAAGAGACAACAGTTTGCGAGCACGCACCCGACGGTGCAAAAGCTGAACGTCCTCCTGTCCAAGTTGCTGGTGCTGCAGTCCCTCCCTTTCCAACTGGTGGACTCAGCACCTTTCCGAGAAATGATGGCTTGTGCCGCGCCGCGGTGGAGAGTGCCAAGCCGTCATTTCTTTGCCCAAAAGGCAGTGCCAGCCCTGCATTCACATGTAGAAGAGATGGTGGGCCAGTCTTTGAGCATGTCGGTCTCTGCCAAAGTGCACGGCAGCGCCAACGTGTGGAGCTGTAACTACGGTCAGGGACAGTACATGTCATTTACGGCCCACTGGGTGAACGTGGTGCCGGCACAGCCGCACCAGCAACTTGGACAGGTCACGACGCTTTTGCCTCCACGTTTGCACGTCCTTGGTCCAGCAAGCATGTCCGCCTCTACCACCTCTTTTTCCGCCGTGTCCTCAGCCGCCACCCCCGTGCCAAGTCCCATTACCCGACCGGCATATCACATGTGCAGGGCGCAACGGTGTCACGCTGTGCTGCACCTGGTATGCCTTGGCGAACGTAGTCACACAGGGGAGGAACTGCTGAGTGTAATGAACAGAGAAATCGACAGATGGCTGTCTCCGCGCAAACTAAAAATCGGAACCATGTTGACTGACAACGGAAAGAACATGGTGTCTGCTCTGCGTCAAGGAAGGTTGTGCCATGCGCCATGCATGGCTCACGTGTTCAATCTGGTTGTCAAGCGGTTCCTAAAATCCACCATCCCACTGCAAGACATCCTTAAAATGTCACGTAAACTGTGCATGCATTTCAGCCATTCCTACACCGCAAAGAACACCCTCATTGAGCTGCAGCGGCAGAACGGAATTCCACAGCATCGCCTGATCTGCGACGTTGCAACAAGGTGGAATTCAACCCTACACATGTTAGACCGCCTTTACGAGCAGCGAAAGGCCATCACCGATTTCCTGATGTTACAAGCGGATAAAGGTACTCCCCTGTGTAACTTAGATGTCAGCCATTGGCAGCTCATGCGTGACACCTGCCGCTTGCTCAGGCCCTTTGAGGAGGCCACGCTATTCGTGAGTCGGCAGGACTATGGGATGAACGACGTCATTCCTCTGTTGCACGTCCTGGAACAAATGCTGTTAACAATGGCTGGTCAGGGTGCGGTAGACGTGGCGCACAGATCTCAACGCCACATGACCCCTGTGGGGGCAGGACAGGAAGAAGAGGAGGAGGTAGAGGAGGACATTTGTGCTCAGGAATTATTGAGTGAAATGGGTGGTTTTTCCACTCAGCGGACAGGAGTGGAGGAGCAGGAGCATCTGGTAGAGGAGGAGGAGGAGGAGACAGAGGACCCAGACGCACCGTGGCAGTATGCTGTGGAGATGGAGGCAGGGAGTCCCTCGCATTCCTTGGCACAAATGGCCCATAGCATGCTCGGTTGCTTGCGTAGCGACAGCCGAATAATAACCATCAGACAGAGGGATGACTTTTGGCTGTCCACCTTGTTGGACCCTCGCTACCGGTCCAAAATGGTGGCCTTTTTCACACCTGCTGAGAGGGAGGCCAAAATTACGTACTATAAAAACCACCTATGTAGTCAGTTGGTCTCTGCCTTTGTGCGCCAACGTCCATCCTCAGACACTGTGGGCCCTGTGCGCTCGCGTTCCGCTGGCATGGCAGCAGGGGAG
Organism: Staurois parvus; assembly: GCF_062004578.1. Taxonomy (NCBI): domain Eukaryota; kingdom Metazoa; phylum Chordata; class Amphibia; order Anura; family Ranidae; genus Staurois; species Staurois parvus. The sequence continues at coordinate 431,980 of NW_028319642.1, forward strand.
GGGTGGGGTGGTAGGAGCAGTGGCAGCTCCACCAGCAGTGGCTGCCTCAGTCTGCAGTCGATGATGAGTAGCTTTCTTCACCAGCGCAGTGAGGAAACTACTAACCAGCCGCAGCAGCAGCAGCAGCATCAGGTGGACCTGGAGCAGGAGCTCAAACAACAGGCTTGGGCCTACTTGGACAGCACCCTGCCAACCGAGGTAGACAATCCCCTTGACTACTGGGCAACGAAACTTGACCTTTGGCCCCAACTAGCTGAATTTGCCCTTGAAAGGCTGTCATGCCCGGCCAGTAGCGTGGCATCGGAGCGCGTGTTTAGTGCGGCAGGAGGTATTGTAACTCCGCGGAGGACACGACTGTCCACCCAAAGTGTGGAGAGACTCACGTTTGTGAAAATGAATCAGGCGTGGATTAGTCTGGATTTCAAACCACCAGTTCCTGACACAACTGACTAAATCCGCCATGAATCATGCCTCAAACATGTGCCACTTTCAGGTCTCCTCACACTGCTGGTGTGTTTAATTTTTTGACATAGGGTGCTGGCAGATTACGGGCCTCCTATAGCTGCTGCCAGGCCCCTAATCTGCCATGGGCCCCTATATACCGCCTCCTCATGCTGCTGCCAAGTCCAGAGTCTGTCATGGGTCCCTGTATGGCCTCCCATTGCTGCTGTCTCCATCGCCACACTCTGCTGCCATGTGCCACTTTCAGGTCTCTTCACACTGCTGGTGTGTTTAATTTTTTGACATAGGGTGCAGGCAGATTACGGGCCTCACATAGCTGCTGCCAGGCCCCTAATCTGCCATGGGCCCCTATATACCGCCTCCTCATGCTGCTGCCAAGTCTAGAGTCTGTCATGGGTCCCTGTACGGCCTCCCATTGCTGCTGTCTCCATCGCCACACTCTGCTGCCATGTGCCACTTTCAGGTCTCTTCACACTGCTGGTGTGTTAAATTTTTTGACATAGGGTGCAGGCAGATTACGGGCCTCACATAGCTGCTGCCAGGCCCCTAATCTGCCATGGGCCCCTATATACCGCCTCCTCATGCTGCTGCCAAGTCTAGAGTCTGTCATGGGTCCCTGTACGGCCTCCCATTGCTGCTGTCTCCATCGCCACACTCTGCTGCCATGTGCCACTTTCAGGTCTCTTCACACTGCTGGTGTGTTAAATTTTTTGACATAGGGTGCAGGCAGATTACGGGCCTCACATAGCTGCTGCCAGGCCCCTAATCTGCCATGGGCCCCTATATACCGCCTCCTCATGCTGCTGCCAAGTCTAGAGTCTCTCATGGGTCCCTGTACGGCCTCCCATTGCTGCTGTCTCCATCGCCACACTCTGCTGCCATGTGCCACTTTCAGGTCTCTTCACACTGCTGGTGTGTTAAATTTTTTGACATAGGGTGCAGGCAGATTACGGGCCTCACATAGCTGCTGCCAGGCCCCTAATCTGCCATGGGCCCCTATATACCGCCTCCTCATGCTGCTGCCAAGTCCAGAGTCTGTCATGGGTCCCTGTACGGCCTCCCATTGCTGCTGTCTCCATCGCCACACTCTGCTGCCATGTGCCACTTTCAGGTCTCTTCACACTGCTGGTGTGTTTAATTTTTTGACATAGGGTGCAGGCAGATTACGGGCCTCACATAGCTGCTGCCAGGCCCCTAATCTGCCATGGGCCCCTATATACCGCCTCCTCATGCTGCTGCCAAGTCTAGAGTCTCTCATGGGTCCCTGTACGGCCTCCCATTGCTGCTGTCTCCATCGCCACACTCTGCTGCCATGTGCCACTTTCAGGTCTCTTCACACTGCTGGTGTGTTAAATTTTTTGACATAGGGTGCAGGCAGATTACGGGCCTCACATAGCTGCTGCCAGGCCCCTAATCTGCCATGGGCCCCTATATACCGCCTCCTCATGCTGCTGCCAAGTCCAGAGTCTGTCATGGGTCCCTGTATGGCCTCCCATTGCTGCTGTCTCCATCGCCACACTCTGCTGCCATGTGCCACTTTCAGGTCTCTTCACACTGCTGGTGTGTTTAATTTTTTGACATAGGGTGCAGGCAGATTACGGGCCTCACATAGCTGCTGCCAGGCCCCTAATCTGCCATGGGCCCCTATATACCGCCTCCTCATGCTGCTGCCAAGTCTAGAGTCTGTCATGGGTCCCTGTACGGCCTCCCATTGCTGCTGTCTCCATCGCCACACTCTGCTGCCATGTGCCACTTTCAGGTCTCTTCACACTGCTGGTGTGTTAAATTTTTTGACATAGGGTGCAGGCAGATTACGGGCCTCACATAGCTGCTGCCAGGCCCCTAATCTGCCATGGGCCCCTATATACCGCCTCCTCATGCTGCTGCCAAGTCTAGAGTCTGTCATGGGTCCCTGTACGGCCTCCCATTGCTGCTGTCTCCATCGCCACACTCTGCTGCCATGTGCCACTTTCAGGTCTCTTCACACTGCTGGTGTGTTAAATTTTTTGACATAGGGTGCAGGCAGATTACGGGCCTCACATAGCTGCTGCCAGGCCCCTAATCTGCCATGGGCCCCTATATACCGCCTCCTCATGCTGCTGCCAAGTCTAGAGTCTCTCATGGGTCCCTGTACGGCCTCCCATTGCTGCTGTCTCCATCGCCACACTCTGCTGCCATGTGCCACTTTCAGGTCTCTTCACACTGCTGGTGTGTTAAATTTTTTGACATAGGGTGCAGGCAGATTACGGGCCTCACATAGCTGCTGCCAGGCCCCTAATCTGCCATGGGCCCCTATATACCGCCTCCTCATGCTGCTGCCAAGTCTAGAGTCTCTCATGGGTCCCTGTACGGCCTCCCATTGCTGCTGTCTCCATCGCCACACTCTGCTGCCATGTGCCACTTTCAGGTCTCTTCACACTGCTGGTGTGTTAAATTTTTTGACATAGGGTGCAGGCAGATTACGGGCCTCACATAGCTGCTGCCAGGCCCCTAATCTGCCATGGGCCCCTATATACCGCCTCCTCATGCTGCTGCCAAGTCCAGAGTCTGTCATGGGTCCCTGTACGGCCTCCCATTGCTGCTGTCTCCATCGCCACACTCTGCTGCCATGTGCCACTTTCAGGTCTCTTCACACTGCTGGTGTGTTTAATTTTTTGACATAGGGTGCAGGCAGATTACGGGCCTCACATAGCTGCTGCCAGGCCCCTAATCTGCCATGGGCCCCTATATACCGCCTCCTCATGCTGCTGCCAAGTCTAGAGTCTCTCATGGGTCCCTGTACGGCCTCCCATTGCTGCTGTCTCCATCGCCACACTCTGCTGCCATGTGCCACTTTCAGGTCTCTTCACACTGCTGGTGTGTTAAATTTTTTGACATAGGGTGCAGGCAGATTACGGGCCTCACATAGCTGCTGCCAGGCCCCTAATCTGCCATGGGCCCCTATATACCGCCTCCTCATGCTGCTGCCAAGTCTAGAGTCTCTCATGGGTCCCTGTACGGCCTCCCATTGCTGCTGTCTCCATCGCCACACTCTGCTGCCATGTGCCACTTTCAGGTCTCTTCACACTGCTGGTGTGTTAAATTTTTTGACATAGGGTGCAGGCAGATTACGGGCCTCACATAGCTGCTGCCAGGCCCCTAATCTGCCATGGGCCCCTATATACCGCCTCCTCATGCTGCTGCCAAGTCCAGAGTCTGTCATGGGTCCCTGTACGGCCTCCCATTGCTGCTGTCTCCATCGCCACACTCTGCTGCCATGTGCCACTTTCAGGTCTCTTCACACTGCTGGTGTGTTTAATTTTTTGACATAGGGTGCAGGCAGATTACGGGCCTCACATAGCTGCTGCCAGGCCCCTAATCTGCCATGGGCCCCTATATACCGCCTCCTCATGCTGCTGCCAAGTCTAGAGTCTGTCATGGGTCCCTGTACGGCCTCCCATTGCTGCTGTCTCCATCGCCACACTCTGCTGCCATGTGCCACTTTCAGGTCTCTTCACACTGCTGGTGTGTTAAATTTTTTGACATAGGGTGCAGGCAGATTACGGGCCTCACATAGCTGCTGCCAGGCCCCTAATCTGCCATGGGCCCCTATATACCGCCTCCTCATGCTGCTGCCAAGTCCAGAGTCTCTCATGGGTCCCTGTACGGCCTCCCATTGCTGCTGTCTCCATCGCCACACTCTGCTGCCATGTGCCACTTTCAGGTCTCTTCACACTGCTGGTGTGTTTAATTTTTTGACATAGGGTGCAGGCAGATTACGGGCCTCACATAGCTGCTGCCAGGCCCCTAATCTGCCATGGGCCCCTATATACCGCCTCCTCATGCTGCTGCCAAGTCTAGAGTCTCTCATGGGTCCCTGTACGGCCTCCCATTGCTGCTGTCTCCATCGCCACACTCTGCTGCCATGTGCCACTTTCAGGTCTCTTCACACTGCTGGTGTGTTAAATTTTTTGACATAGGGTGCAGGCAGATTACGGGCCTCACATAGCTGCTGCCAGGCCCCTAATCTGCCATGGGCCCCTATATACCGCCTCCTCATGCTGCTGCCAAGTCCAGAGTCTGTCATGGGTCCCTGTATGGCCTCCCATTGCTGCTGTCTCCATCGCCACACTCTGCTGCCATGTGCCACTTTCAGGTCTCTTCACACTGCTGGTGTGTTTAATTTTTTGACATAGGGTGCAGGCAGATTACGGGCCTCACATAGCTGCTGCCAGGCCCCTAATCTGCCATGGGCCCCTATATACCGCCTCCTCATGCTGCTGCCAAGTCTAGAGTCTCTCATGGGTCCCTGTACGGCCTCCCATTGCTGCTGTCTCCATCGCCACACTCTGCTGCCATGTGCCACTTTCAGGTCTCTTCACACTGCTGGTGTGTTAAATTTTTTGACATAGGGTGCAGGCAGATTACGGGCCTCACATAGCTGCTGCCAGGCCCCTAATCTGCCATGGGCCCCTATATACCGCCTCCTCATGCTGCTGCCAAGTCTAGAGTCTCTCATGGGTCCCTGTACGGCCTCCCATTGCTGCTGTCTCCATCGCCACACTCTGCTGCCATGTGCCACTTTCAGGTCTCTTCACACTGCTGGTGTGTTAAATTTTTTGACATAGGGTGCAGGCAGATTACGGGCCTCACATAGCTGCTGCCAGGCCCCTAATCTGCCATGGGCCCCTATATACCGCCTCCTCATGCTGCTGCCAAGTCCAGAGTCTGTCATGGGTCCCTGTATGGCCTCCCATTGCTGCTGTCTCCATCGCCACACTCTGCTGCCATGTGCCACTTTCAGGTCTCTTCACACTGCTGGTGTGTTAAATTTTTTGACATAGGGTGCAGGCAGATTACGGGCCTCACATAGCTGCTGCCAGGCCCCTAATCTGCCATGGGCCCCTATATACCGCCTCCTCATGCTGCTGCCAAGTCTAGAGTCTCTCATGGGTCCCTGTACGGCCTCCCATTGCTGCTGTCTCCATCGCCACACTCTGCTGCCATGTGCCACTTTCAGGTCTCTTCACACTGCTGGTGTGTTAAATTTTTTGACATAGGGTGCAGGCAGATTACGGGCCTCACATAGCTGCTGCCAGACATGTAATCTGCCATGGGCCCCCGTACCGACTCCTCATGCTGTGACGTTGCAACAAGGTGGAATTCAACCCTACATATGTTAGACCGCCTTTACGAACAGCTAAAGGCCATCACAGATTTCCTGATGTTAAAAGCGGATAAAGGTACTCCCTGTGTAACTTAGATGTCAGCCATTGGCAGCTCATGTGTGACACCTGCGCTTGCTCAGGCCCTTTGAGGAGGCCACGCTATTCGTGAGTCGGCAGGACTATGGGATGAATGAGGTCAAATCGGCCATGGGCCCCCGTACCGCCTGTTCACGCTGATGCTGGTCCCACAGTGTGACCTGGGTCCCTGTACGGCCTCCCATTGCTTCCACTCTGCCATGTGCCACTTTGAAATCTCCTCACACTCCTGCGGTTGTCCATTTTGTCATAGGTTGCTGGCAGATTACAGGCCTTCCATAGGTGCCACCAAGCCCCATATCGGCCATGGGCCCCCGTACCGCCTGGTCACGCTGCTGCTGGGCCCATAGTGTGACCTGGGTCCCTGTACCGCCTCCCATTGCTCCCACTCTGCCATGTGCCACTTTCAGGTCTCCTCACGCTCCTGCTGGTTTCCATTTTGTCATAGGTTGCTGTATGGCCTCCCATTGCTGCTGCCTCCACCGCCACACTGTGGCTCCAAACACTGGTTTTGGCCCCGTGACTGGCCAAAGGAGTGAAGTGTGCAGTGATTCTAAGATCGACGGCACTCATCTGCATGTCATACTGACAGACAGTATTATTTCTCTTCCCCAGCAGACTCCAAGGGCATTTAAATTAAAGGTACAGTGTTCTGCACTAATATTAAGTCTCTCTGAAGCCTAGAAACACCCTTTTTAAAGTTAAATTCACAGCGAATTTATTCGACTCGAATCGAATATTGTCCACGAATTCGCCGAATCAGTCGAATCGAATTTTTCATTTCTTCGCTCATCTCTAATAATAAATATACTTTTGGATGAGAGAGATCACTTATTTTTTTTGATCTGGGTATACTTTATGCCAACGATGGGCAATTCAGAAAAGGGTCTGTGCGAAACGGTGGGTGTCAAATGATATGAGCCCATGAAAAGTTGCTAAGGTACCCCACAATCTGCCAGTACGCTATTTTATAAAAGATCTATTAGATAACATTGTTTATAATTAAGTCAGCAAAACTATAAAGATGTTAATGTTTTACAATAAGGGAAGCTTTATTGAACAGCCATCTGCAAACGCCTACAGCAATGTAAGGTTTTGTGAGGATAGAGATAATTGTCATATCTTCTGATCTCTTGGCGCAAGGATAGTTGTGTTGTGCTCAGAGTTGTGTAGCTGTTACTCCACACCCTTTAAGGGCTGAACTACTCGGGCATTTAAAAGGGGTTCATTGTAAAGTTCTCTACATATTACTTTGAGTGTGCTGCACTTAATGTAGATAACCTTAATATGTTTTTTTTTCTGTTTGTAATTTAATGTTACTATATGTGTGCATAGGAGCAGCTAGGTTTTCTTATGAAGTATACAAGCGGTATCTTTCTAGTCAGTCAATTTCTATAACAGAATCTTGATGATGTAGGTCTTAAGAACACAATGCTGGGTTTTGGTGCTGTTGGTTTGGGCACAGGATAAAATAATTATGCCATAGGTGGCAACTGTCTCTTCTTTGCATGACAGTCCACCATTTAAAACCAAAATCCTCTTTCCCTCATTCCTCCTCAGTTGTCACTTTTTTAGTCTAATGCAAACTATTCAGTATGAAGGCCACATGGTACATTTTACAAATATTTGAGGGCCAAAAAAACTAGTTTTATAAATTAATGTAAAATGTAAATTAATTAATAAGTTCTTCCTTACATTCAGGAGAGCCCAACAGAGTTCCCTCTTACATCCAGGAGTGCCCACCAAAGTTCGCCCTTACATCCAGGAGAGCCCAATAGAGTTCCCCCTTACATTCAGGAGTGGTCACCAGAGCTCCTCCTTACTTCCAGGAGTGCCCATCAGAGTTCTCCCTTATATCCAGGAGAGCCCATCAGAGTTCGCCCTTACATCCAGGAGAGACCATAAGAATTTCCCCTTACATCCAGGAATGCCCATCAGAGTTCCCCCTTACATCCAGGAGAGACCATCAGAATTTCCCCTTACATCCAGGAATGCCCATCAGAGTTTCCCCTTACATCCAGGAGTGCCCGCCAGATTCCCATCCTGGAAAGCCCATCAGAGTTCCCCCTTACCCCCAGGAGTGGCCATCAGAGATCCTCCTAACCTCCAGGAATGCCCATCAGAGTTCCCCCTGACATTCAGGACTGCCCATCAGAGTCCCCCTTACATCCAGGAATGCTCATCAGAATTCCCCCTTACATCCAGGAGTGCCTGCCAGATTCCCATTCAGGAGAGCCCAACAGAGTTCCCCCTTACATCCAGGAGAGCCCATCAGAGTTCCCCCTTGCCTCCACTAGTGCCCATCAGAGTTACCTCTTACCACCAGCAGTGCCCATCAGAGTTCCCCTTTACGTCCAGGAATGACCATCAGAATTCCCCCTTACATCCAGCAGAGCCCATCAGAGTTCCCCCTTGCATCCAGGAATGTTCATCAGAGTCCCCCCTTACATTCAGGAGAGCCCAACAGAGTTCCCCCTTACCTCTAGGAGTGCCCATCAGAGTTCCCCCTTGCATCCAGGAATGTTCATCAGAGTCCCTCCTTACCTCCAGGAGTACCCATCAGAGTTCCCCCTTACCTCTAGGAGTGCCAATCAGAGTTCCCCCTTACATTCAGGAGAGCCTATCACAGTTCCCTCATACATTCAGGAGAGACCATCAGAATTCCCCCTTACATCCAGGAATTCTCATCAGAGTTCCCCCTTACATCCAGTCATTTATCATTTTCCTTCCACTTCACAATTATGTGCCACTTTGTGTTGGTTTATTACATAGAATCCCAATAAAATACATGTACGTTTTTGGTTGTAACATGACAAAATGTGGAAAATTTCAAGGGGTATGAATACTTTTTCAAGGCACTATATATATATATTCTGTATATGCACACTATATTGCCAAAAGTATTGGGACACCTGCTTTTGCATGCAAATAAAATTTAATGGCTTAGTCCATAGGGTTCAATATTGAGTTGGCCCACCCTTTGCAGCTATAACAGCTTCAACTCTTCTGGGAAGGCTGTCAGTGTACTGGAATAGCAGACAGGTGTGGGTCCCATCGAGTAGGGAGACTCTCAGAAAGATGAACTTTTATATATGGTTCTACCCGCTGAATTCTGATTTGGGTCTCTGAGCGCAGGAGATGTGTATCTGTTTCCACAGTACCTACCCAGTGTCAGAATGCCTGCCACAGTCTCGTTATAAGTCGCTGGCTGCCGCATTACTAGTATGAAAAAAAAATTCCAGTATATATACTGCCATTTGTAGATGCTATAACTTTCACGTAAACCAATAAATTTGCATGTATTGGGATTTTTTTTAGCAAAGACATACATTTTGGCCTAAATTTATGATGAGATTTGATTTTTTACATTGTTTTACTGGAAATGTTTTATAGCAAAAATGTTTTATATAAAAAAACTCAGAGGTGATCAAATACCACCAAAAGAAAGCTCAATTTGTGGGAAAAAAGGACGTAATTTTAATTTGTGTGCAGCGTTGCATGACTGCACAATTGTCAGTTAAAATAACACAGCACCGTATCCCGAAAATTATGGCCTGGTCGGGGGGGGTTAAATTCTCGGGAAGGCAAGGGGTTAAAACAGCATTTTCCCAGTAGAAATATGTATTTCAGCCCATTTATTAGACTTATTTCATCTATCCTAGCAAGGCTAACATAGCTACAGGGTTAATATGCTATGAACCCATTTAGTCTATCCTGAATTCTGCGGCCAGACTCATCCACTGTACCAAGCGCTCCGTATCCGCCTCCCCCGTCTGCCAATCCCTCCACTGGCTTCCGATTGCCCAACGCATAAAATTCAAAATACTAACATTGACGTACAAAGCTGTTCATAACACTGAACCAAACTACATCACTGACCTGATATCCATCTACCACCCAAAACGCACTCTCCGCTCCTCACAAGACCTCCTACTCTCCAGTTCCCTGGTTTCCTCCTCCCATGCCCATCTCCAGGAATTCTCCAGGGCTTCCCCCGTCCTCTGGAACTCACTACCCCAATCCATCAGACTGTCACCTACCCTCCTCACCTTTAGGCGCACCCTGAAAACCCATCTCTTCAGAGAAGCCTACCCCGTCCTCACCTAACTGCTGATCTCCTCCGCTCTCCCCACCACTCCATCCCCCACAGCTATCTCCTCCTGTACCACTCTCCCCTCCCTCCTAGATTGTAAGCTCCAAAGAGCAGGGCCCTCGAACCCCTCATGTATTGTATTGTATTGTTATTGTACTGTCTCGTGTACTGTCTCCCATTATAATGTACAGCGCTGAGCAAACTATTGGCGCTATATAAATACTGTATAATAATAATAATAATTTACTTAAACCAGTGGTCCTCAAACCGGGGGTCTGTACATGGCCCTTTGCATGCCTTTATCTGGTCCTTGGGGCACTATTCCTCCCACTCATACGAAACACTATTCTTCCAACAGGCACCAACATTGGGGCACCATTTGCCCAACTGACGCCAAGAATCGGGCACTATTCCTCCCAATGATACCACATGGTGCTTATGTGGCAATTAGAGATGAGCGAAGTATTCAAAAATTCGATTCGGCTGATTCTGCGAATTCGCGGAATAAATTCGATTCGAGTCGAATATATTCGCTGCGAATTTAACTTATAAAAAGGGTGTTTCTAGGCTTCAGAGAGCCTTTATATCAGTGCAGAACACTGTACTTTTAATTTAAATGCCCTTGGAGTCTGCTGGGGAACAGAAATAATACTATCAGTCAGTATGACATGCAGATGAGTGCCGTCGATCTTAGAATCACCGCACACTTCACTCATTTGGGCAGTCACGGGGCCAAAACCAGAGTGTGGAGCCACAGTGTGGCGGTGGAGGCAGCAGCAATGGGAGGCCATACAGCACCCTATGACAAAATGGAACCCACCAGCAGTGTGAGGAGACCTGAAAGTGGCACATGGCAGAGTGTGGCGATGGAGACAGCAGCAATGGGAGGCCGTACAGGGACCCATGAAACACTCTGGACCTGGCAGCAGCATGAGGAGGCGGTACGGGGGCCCATGGCAGATTTCGGGCCTGGCAGCAGCAATGGGAGGCCCGTAATCTGCCAGCACCCTATGACAAAATGGAACCCACCAGCAGTGTGAGGAGACCTGAAAGTGGCACATGGCAGAGTGTGGCGATGGAGACAGCAGCAATGGGAGGCCGTACAGGGACCCATGACACACTCTGGACCTGGCAGCAGCATGAGGAGGCGGTACAGGGGCCCATGACAGATTACGGGCCTGGCAGCAGCAATGGGAGGCCCGTAATCTGCCACCACCCTATGACAAAATGGAACCCACCAGCAGTGTGAGGAGACCTGAAAGTGGCACATGGCAGAGTGTGGCGATGGAGACAGCAGCAATGGGAGGCCGTACAGGGACCCATGAGACACTCTGGACCTGGCAGCAGCATGAGGAGGCGGTACGGGGGCCCATGGCAGATTACGGGCCTGGCAGCAGCAATGGGAGGCCCGTAATCTGCCAGCACCCTATGACAAAATGGAACCCACCAGCAGTGTGAGGAGACCTGAAAGTGGCACATGGCAGAGTGTGGCGATGGAGACAGCAGCAATGGGAGGCCGTACAGGGACCCATGAGACACTCTGGACCTGGCAGCAGCATGAGGAGGCGGTATGGGGGCCCATGGCAGAGTACGGGCCTGGCAGCAGCAATGGGAGGCCCGTAATCTGCCACCACCCTATGACAAAATGGAACCCACCAGCAGTGTGAGGAGACCTGAAAGTGGCACATGGCAGAGTGTGGCGATGGAGACAGCAGCAATGGGAGGCTGTACAAGGACCCATGAGACACTCTGGACCTGGCAGCAGCATGAGGAGGCGGTACGGGGGCCCATGGCAGATTACGGGCCTGGCAGCAGCAATGGGAGGCCCGTAATCTGCCAGCACCCTATGACAAAATGGAACCCACCAGCAGTGTGAGGAGACCTGAAAGTGGCACATGGCAGAGTGTGGCGATGGAGACAGCAGCAATGGGAGGCCGTACAGGGACCCATGAGACACTCTGGACCTGGCAGCAGCATGAGGAGGCGGTACAGGGGCCCATGACAGATTACGGGCCTGGCAGCAGCATGAGGAGTCGGTACGGGGGCCCATGGCAGATTACGGGCCTGGCAGCAGCAATGGGAGGCCCGTAATCTGCTAGCACCCTATGACAAAATGGAACCCACCAGCAGTGTGAGGAGACCTGAAAGTGGCACATGGCAGAGTGTGGAGATGGAGACAGCAGCAATGGGAGGACGTACAGGGACCCATGAGACACTCTGGACCTGGCAGCAGCATGAGGAGACGGTACAGGGGCCCATGACAGATTACGGGCCTGGCAGCAGCATGAGGAGTCGGTACGGGGGCCCATGGCAGATTACGGGCCTGGCAGTAGCAATGGGAGGCCCGTAATCTGCCAGCACCCTATGACAAAATGGAACCCACCAGCAGTGTGAGGAGACCTGAAAGTGGCACATGGCAGAGTGTGGCGATGGAGACAGCAGCAATGGGAGGCCGTACAGGGACCCATGAGACACTCTGGACCTGGCAGCAGCATGAGGAGGCGGTACGGGGGCCATGGCAGATTACGGGCCTGGCAGCAGCAATGGGAGGCCCGTAATCTGCCAGCACCCTATGACAAAATGGAACCCACCAGCAGTGTGAGGAGACCTGAAAGTGGCACATGGCAGAGTGTGGCGATGGAGACAGCAGCAATGGGAGGCCGTACAGGGACCCATGAGACACTCTGGACCTGGCAGCAGCATGAGGAGGCGGTACACGGACCCATGACACACTCTGGACCTGGCAGCAGCATGAGGAGGCGGTACAGGGGCCCATGACAGATTACGGGCCTGGCAGCAGCAATGGGAGGCCCGTAATCTGCCACCACCCTATGACAAAATGGAACCCACCAGCAGTGTGAGGAGACCTGAAAGTGGCACATGGCAGAGTGTGGCGATGGAGACAGCAGCAATGGGAGGCCGTACAGGACCCATGAGACACTCTGGACCTGGCAGCAGCATGAGGAGGCGGTACGGGGGCCCATGGCAGATTACGGGCCTGGCAGCAGCAATGGGAGGCCCGTAATCTGCCAGCACCCTATGACAAAATGGAACCCACCAGCAGTGTGAGGAGACCTGAAAGTGGCACATGGCAGAGTGTGGCGATGGAGACAGCAGCAATGGGAAGCCGTACAGGGACCCATGATACACTCTGGACCTGGCAGCAGCATGAGGAGGCGGTACGGGGGCCCATGGCAGAGTACGGGCCTGGCAGCAGCAATGGGAGGCCCGTAATCTGCCAGCACCCTATGACAAAATGGAACCCACCAGCAGTGTGAGGAGACCTGAAAGTGGCACATGGCAGAGTGTGGCGATGGAGACAGCAGCAATGGGAGGCCGTACAGGGACCCATGAGACACTCTGGACCTGGCAGCAGCATGAGGAGGCGGTACGGGGGCCCATGGCAGATTACGGGCCTGGCAGCAGCAATGGGAGGCCCGTAATCTGCCACCACCCTATGACAAAATGGAACCCACCAGCAGTGTGAGGAGACCTGAAAGTGGCACATGGCAGAGTGTGGCGATGGAGACAGCAGCAATGGGAGGCCGTACAGGGACCCATGAGACACTCTGGACCTGGCAGCAGCATGAGGAGGCGGTACAGGGGCCCATGACAGATTACGGGCCTGGCAGCAGCATGAGGAGTCGGTACGGGGGCCCATGGCAGATTACGGGCCTGGCAGCAGCAATGGGAGGCCCGTAATCTGCCAGCACCCTATGACAAAATGGAACCCACAAGCAGTGTGAGGAGACCTGAGAGTGGCACATGGCAGAGTGTGGCGATGGAGACAGCAGCAATGGGAGGCCGTACAGGGACCCATGAGACACTCTGGACCTGGCAGCAGCATGAGGAGGCGGTACAGGGGCCCATGACAGATTACGGGCCTGGCAGCAGCATGAGGAGTCGGTACGGGGGCCCATGGCAGATTACGGGCCTGGCAGCAGCAATGGGAGGCCCGTAATCTGCCAGCACCCTATGACAAAATGGAACCCACCAGCAGTGTGAGGAGACCTGAAAGTGGCACATGGCAGAGTGTGGCGATGGAGACAGCAGCAATGGGAGGCCGTACAGGGACCCATGAGACACTCTGGACCTGGCAGCAGCATGAGGAGGCGGTACGGGGGCCCATGGCAGATTACGGGCCTGGCAGCAGCAATGGGAGGCCCGTAATCTGCCAGCATCCTATGACAAAATGGAACCCACCAGCAGTGTGAGGAGACCTGAAAGTGGCACATGGCAGAGTGTGGCGATGGAGACAGCAGCAATGGGAGGCCGTACAGGGACCTATGAGACACTCTGGACCTGGCAGCAGCATGAGGAGGCGGTACGGGGGCCCATGGCAGATTACGGGGCTGGCAGCAGCAATGGGAGGCCCGTAATCTGCCAGCACCCTATGACAAAATGGAACCCACCAGCAGTGTGAGGAGACCTGAAAGTGGCACATGGCAGAGTGTGGCGATGGAGACAGCAGCAATGGGAGGCCGTACAGGGACCCATGAGACACTCTGGACCTGGCAGCAGCAAGAGGAGGCGGTACAGGGGCCCATGGCAGAGTGGCGAAGCGTAAGCAGCTTAAATTGAAGTCCATACAGAGGCCTATGTTAAAAATAATAACATGTTTGGGGCATGATTCATGGCGGATTTAGTCAGTTGTGTCAGGAACTGGTGGTTTGAAATCCAGACTAATCCACGCCTGATTCATTTTCACAAACGTGAGTCTCTCCACACTTTGGGTGGACAGTCGTGTCCTCCGCGGAGTTACAATACCTCCTGCCGCACTAAACACGCGCTCCGATGCCACGCTACTGGCCGGGCATGACAGCCTTTCAAGGGCAAATTCAGCTAGTTGGGGCCAAAGGTCAAGTTTCGTTGCCCAGTAGTCAAGGGGATTGTCTACCTCGGTTGGCAGGGTGCTGCCCAAGTAGGCCCAAGCCTGTTATTTGAGGTCCTGCTCCAGGTCCACCTGATGCTGCTGCTGCTGCGGCTGGTTAGTAGTTTCCTCACTGCGCTGGTGAAGAAAGCTACTCATCATCGACTGCAGACTGAGGCAGCCGCTGCTGGTGGAGCTGCCACTGCTCCTACAACCCCACCCCTCCCCTGCTGCCATGGCAGCAGAACGCGAGCGCACAGGGCCCACAGTGTCTGAGGATGGACGTTGGCGCAGAAAGGCAGAGACCAACTGACTACATAGGTGGTTTTTATAGTACGTTATTTTGGCCTCCCTCTCAGCAGGTGTGAAAAAGGCCACCATTTTTGAACGGTAGCGAGGGTCCAACAAGGTGGACAGCCAAAAGTCATCCCTCTGTCTGATGGTTATAATTCGGCTGTCGCTACGCAAGCAAGCGAGCATGCTATGGGCCATTTGTGCTAAGGAATGCGAGGGACTCCCTGCCTCCATCTCCACAGCATACTGCCACGGTGCGTCTGGGTCCTCTGTCTCCTCCTCCTCCTCTACCAGATGCTCCTGCTCCTCCACTCCTGTCCGCTGAGTGGAAAAACCACCCATTTCACTCAATAATTCCTGAGCACCAATGTCCTCCTCTACCTCCTCCTCTTCTTCCTGTCCTGCCCCCACAGGGGTCATGTGGCGTTGAGATCTGTGCGCCACGTCTGCCGCACCCTGACCAGCCATTGTTAACAGCATTTGTTCCAGGACGTGCAACAGAGGAATGACGTCATTCATCCCATAGTCCTGCCGACTCACGAATAGCGTGGCCTCCTCAAAGGGCCTGAGCAAGCGGCAGGTGTCACGCATGATCTGCCAATGGCTGACATCTAAGTTACACAGGGGAGTACCTTTATCCGCTTGTAACATCAGGAAATCGGTGATGGCCTTTCGCTGTTCGTAAAGGCGGTCTAACATATGTAGGGTTGAATTCCACCTTGTTGCAACGTCACAGCATGAGGAGTCGGTACGGGGGCCCATGGCAGATTACGGGCCTGGCAGCAGCAATGGGAGGCCCGTAATCTGCCAGCACCCTATGACAAAATGGAACCCACCAGCAGTGTGAGGAGACCTGAAAGTGGCACATGGCAGAGTGTGGCGATGGAGACAGCAGCAATGGGAGGCCGTACAGGGACCCATGAGACACTCTGGACCTGGCAGCAGCATGAGGGGGCGGTACAGGGGCCCATGGCAGATTACGGGCCTGGCAGCAGCAATGGGAGGCCCGTAATCTGCCATCACCCTATGACAAAATGGAACCCACCAGCAGTGTGAGGAGACCTGAAAGTGGCACATGGCAGAGTGTGGCGATGGAGACAGCAGCAATGGGAGGCCGTACAGGGACCCATGACACACTCTGGACCTGGCAGCAGCATGAGGAGGCGGTACAGGGGCCCATGACAGATTACGGGCCTGGCAGCAGCAATGGGAGGCCCGTAATCTGCCAGCACCCTATGACAAAATGGAACCCACCAGCAGTGTGAGGAGACCTGAAAGTGGCACATGGCAGAGTGTGGCGATGGAGACAGCAGCAATGGGAGGCCGTACAGGGACCCATGACACACTCTGGACCTGGCAGCAGCATGAGGAGGCGGTACAGGGGCCCATGACAGATTACGGGCCTGGCAGCAGCAATGGGAGGCCCGTAATCTGCCAGCACCCTATGACAAAATGGAACCCACCAGCAGTGTGAGGAGACCTGAAAGTGGCACATGGCAGAGTGTGGCGATGGAGACAGCAGCAATGGGAGGCCGTACAGGGACCCATGACACACTCTGGACCTGGCAGCAGCATGAGGAGGCGGTACAGGGGCCCATGACAGATTACGGGCCTGGCAGCAGCATGAGGAGTCGGTACGGGGGCCCATGGCAGATTACGGGCCTGGCAGATGACGACGAGGCTGCCAAGTGCGATCAGCCTCATCATCATCAATTAGGGTCTCCGCCTCACTACTAGCCCCCTCGGCTGCGTGTGGGTCAGGAGACAGACCTGTCTCTAGACCGGCTACCGAGCCACTCTCCTCGCCAGTACTTCTTCGCCTGGCTGCTGAAGAGGCGGATGTCTCCCCCCGTTCCTGACCGCCCTCTGTTAGCTCTTCCTCACTGTACAGTGGGGCTGAGCCCACAGCATGAGATACTTCGCTTGGTGAGGGAACACCAAAGGACAGGGGCAGGTAGAGGACACGTGATTTCAGTGGGCTTGCTCCCGGGCCATGCCAACTAACGGTTGTGTCTGACGTACCCACCGACCGTTGGCTGTAGGTGTCAGAGGTGACCTGGGAAGAGGAAGACGACCAAGCCAACCAATCGATGACGGCAGGGTTGTCGGTGGAGACACGACCGCTGGATGACACCGGGAGCACTGGCCTCTGGCTGCGACTAGTGCTGCCTCGACCCCTTCCTCTGCTGCCACGTCTGCTCGCTCCTGAAACATTGCCTCCTCTGCCACTCCTCTGCGTGTTGTCTGACATACTCTTTAATTCAACGATTCTGTGTCCCTGAGTAACAATTCTGTGTCCCTGAGTAACAATTCTGTGTCCCTCAGTAACGATTCTGTGTCCCTCAGTAACAATTCTGTGTCCCTGAGTAACAATTCTGTGTCCCTGATTAACAATTCTGTGTGCCTGATTAACAATTCTGTGTCCCTCAGTAACGATTCTGTGTCCCTCAGTAACAATTCTGTGTCCCTGAGTAACAATTCTGTGTCCCTGAGTAACAATTCTGTGTCTGTCCCTGAGTAACAATTCTGTGTCCCTGAGTAACAATTCTGTGTCCCTGAGTAACAATTCTGTGTCTGTCCCTGAGTAACAATTCTGTGTCCCTGAGTAACAATTCTGTGTCCCTGAGTAACAATTCTGTGTCCCTCAGTAACAATTCTGTGTCCCTGAGTAACAATTCTGTGTCCCTCAGTAACAATTCTGTGTCCCTGAGTAACAATTCTGTGTCCCTCAGTAACAATTCGGTGTCCCTGAGTAACAATTCTGTGTCCCTGAGTAACAATTCTGTGTCTGTCCCTGAGTAACAATTCTGTGTCCCTGAGTAACAATTCTGTGTCCCTCAGTAACAATTCTGTGTCCCTGAGTAACAATTCTGTGTCCCTGAGTAACAATTCTGTGTCTGTCCCTGAGTAACAATTCTGTGTCCCTCAGTAACAATTCTGTGTCCCTGAGTAACAATTCTGTGTCCCTGAGTAACAATTCTGTGTCTGTCCCTGAATAACAATTCTGTGTCCCTGAGTAACAATTCTGTGTCCCTGAGTAACAATTCTGTGTCCCTCAGTAACAAGTCTGTGTCCCTGAGTAACAATTCTGTGTCCGTGAGTAAGAATTCTGTGTCCCTCAGTAACAATTCTGTGTCCCTCAGTAACAATTCTTTGTCCCTCAGTAACAATTCTGTGTCTGTCCCTGAGTAACAATTCTGTGTCCCTGAGTAACAATTCTGTGTCCCTGAGTAACAATTCTGTGTCCCTCAGTAACAATTCTGTGTCTGTCCATGAGTAACAATTCTGTGTCCCTGAGTAACAATTCTGTGTCCCAGAGTAACAATTCTGTGTCCCTCAGTAACAATTCTGTGTCCCTCAGTAACAATTCTGTGTCCCTGAGTAACAATTCTGTGTCCCTGAGTAACAATTCTGTGTCTGTCCCTGAGTAACAATTCTGTGTCCCTGAGTAAAAATTCTGTGTCCCTGAGTAACAATTCTGTGTCCCTGAGTAACAATTCTGTGTCTGTCCCTGAGTAACAATTCTGTGTCCCTGAGTAACAATTCTGTGCCTGTCCCTGAGTAACAATTCTGTGTCCCTGAGTAACAATTCTGTGTCCCTCAGTAACAATTCTATGTCCCTCAGTAACAATTCTGTGTCTGTCCCTGAGTAACAATTCTGTGTCCCTGAGTAACAATTCTGTGTCCCTCAGTAACAATTCTGTGTCCCTGAGTAACAATTCTGTGTCCCTGAGTAACAATTCTGTGTCCCTCAGTAACAATTCTGTGTCCCTGAGTAACAATTCTGTGTCCCTGAGTAACAATTCTGTGTCTGTCCCTGAGTAACAATTCTGTGTCCCTCAGTAACAAGTCTGTGTCCCTGAGTAACAATTCTGTGTCCGTGAGTAACAATTCTGTGTCCCTCAGTAACAATTCTGTGTCCCTCAGTAACAATTCTTTGTCCCTCAGTAACAATTCTGTGTCTGTCCCTGAGTAACAATTCTGTGTCCCTGAGTAACAATTCTGTGTCCCTCAGTAACAATTCTGTGTCCCTCAGTAACAATTCTGTGTCTGTCCATGAGTAACAATTCTGTGTCCCTGAGTAACAATTCTGTGTCCCAGAGTAACAATTCTGTGTCCCTCAGTAACAATTCTGTGTCCCTCAGTAACAATTCTGTGTCCCTGAGTAACAATTCTGTGTCTGTCCCTGAGTAACAATTCTGTGTCCCTGAGTAACAATTCTGTGTCCCTCAGCAACAATTCTGTGTCCCTGAGTAACAATTCTGTGTCTGTCCCTGAGTAACAATTCTGTGTCCCTGAGTAACAATTCTGTGTCTGTCCCTGAGTAACAATTCTGTGTCCCTCAGTAACAATTCTGTGTCCCTGAGTAACAATTCTGTGTCTGTCCCTGAGTAACAATTCTGTGTCCCTGAGTAACAATTCTGTGTCCCTCAGTAACAATTCTGTGTCCCTGAGTAACAATTCTGTGTCCCTGAGTAACAATTCTGTGTCTGTCCCTGAGTAACAATTCTGTGTCCCTGAGTAACAATTCTGTGTCCCTGAGTAACAATTCTGTGTCTGTCCCTGAGTAACAATTCTGTGTCCCTGAGTAACAATTCTGTGTCCCTCAGTAACAATTCTGTGTCCCTGAGTAACAATTCTGTGTCCCTGAGTAACAATTCTGTGTCTGTCCCTGAGTAACAATTCTGTGTCCCTCAGTAACAATTCTGTGTCCCTGAGTAACAATTCTGTGTCTGTCCCTGAGTAACAATTCTGTGTCCCTGAGTAACAATTCTGTGTCCCTCAGTAACAATTCTGTGTCCCTCAGTAACAATTCTGTGTCTGTCCATGAGTAACAATTCTGTGTCCCTGAGTAACAATTCTGTGTCCCTCAGTAACAATTCTGTGTCCCTCAGTAACAATTCTGTGTCCCTGAGTAACAATTCTGTGTCCCTGAGTAACAATTCTGTGTCTGTCCCTGAGTAACAATTCTGTGTCCCTGAGTAACAATTCTGTGTCCCTCAGTAACAATTCTGTGTCCCTGAGTAACAATTCTGTGTCTGTCCCTGAGTAACAATTCTGTGTCCCTGAGTAACAATTCTGTGTCTGTCCCTGAGTAACAATTCTGTGTCCCTGAGTAACAATTCTGTGTCCCTCAGCAACAATTCTGTGTCCCTGAGTAACAATTCTGTGTCTGTCCCTGAGTAACAATTCTGTGTCCCTGAGTAACAATTCTGTGTCCCTCAGTAACAATTCTGTGTCCCTGAGTAACAATTCTGTGTCTGTCCCTGAGTAACAATTCTGTGTCCCTGAGTAACAATTCTGTGTCTGTCCCTGAGTAACAATTCTGTGTCCCTGAGTAACAATTCTGTGTCCCTCAGTAACAATTCTGTGTCCCTGAGTAACAATTCTGTGTCCCTGAGTAACAATTCTGTTTCTGTCCCTGAGTAACAATTCTGTGTCCCTCAGTAACAATTCTGTGTCCCTGAGTAACAATTCTGTGTCTGTCCCTGAGTAACAATTCTGTGTCCCTGAGTAACAATTCTGTGTCCCTGAGTAACAATTCTGTGTCCCTCAGTAACAATTCTGTGTCCCTCAGTAACAATTCTGTGTCTGTCCCTGAGTAACAATTCTGTGTCCCCGAGTAACAATTCTGTGTCCCTCAGTAACAATTCTGTGTCCCTGAGTAACAATTCTGTGTCCCTCAGTAACTATTCTGTGTCCCTGAGTAACAATTCTGTGTCCCTGAGTAACAATTCTGTGTCTGTCCCTGAGTAACAATTCTGTGTCCCTGAGTAACAATTCTGTGTCCCTGAGTAACAATTCTGTGTCTGTCCCTGAGTAACAATTCTTTGTCCCTGAGTAACAATTCTGTGTCCCTCAGTAACAATTCTGTGTCCCTGAGTAACAATTCTGTGTCCCTGAGTAACAATTCTGTGTCCCTCAGTAACAATTCTGTGTCCCTGAGTAACAATTCTGTGTCCCTGAGTAACAATTCTGTGTCTGTCCCTGAGTAACAATTCTGTGTCTGTCCCTGAGTAACAATTCTGTGTCCCTCAGTAACAATTCTGTGTCCCTGAGTAACAATTCTGTGTCTGTCCCTGAGTAACAATTCTGTGTCCCTCAGTAACAATTCTGTGTCCCTGAGTAACAATTCTGTGTCCCTGAGTAACAATTCTGTGTCTGTCCCTGAGTAACAATTCTGTGTCCCTGAGTAACAATTCTGTGTCCCTGAGTAACAATTCTGTGTCCCTCAGTAACAAGTCTGTGTCCCTCAGTAACAATTCTGTGTCCCTGAGTAACAATTCTGTGTCCCTGAGTAACAATTCTGTGTCCCTGAGTAACAATTCTGTGTCCCTCAGTAACAATTCTGTGTCCCTGAGTAACAATTCTGTGTCTGTCCCTGAGTAACAATTCTGTGTCCCTGAGTAACAATTCTGTGTCCCTCAGTAACAATTCTGTGTCTGTCCCTGAGTAACAATTCTGTGTCCCTGAGTAACAATTCTGTGTCCCTGAGTAATAATTCTGTGTCTGTCCCTCAGTAACAATTCTGTGTCCCTCAGTAACAATTCTGTGTCCCTGAGTAACAATTCTGTGTCCCTGAGTAACAATTCTGTGTCTGTCCCTGAGTAACAATTCTGTGTCCCTGAGTAACAATTCTGTGTCCCTGAGTAACAATTCTGTGTCCCTCAGTAACAATTCTGTGTCCCTGAGTAACAATTCTGTGTCTGTCCCTGAGTAACAATTCTGTGTCTCTGAGTAACAATTCTGTGTCCCTCAGTAACAATTCTGTGTCCCTCAGTAACAATTCTGTGTCCTTTAGTAACAATTCTGTGTCTGTCCCTGAGTAACAATTCTGTGTCTCTGAGTAACAATTCTGTGTCCCTCAGTAACAATTCTGTGTCCCTCAGTAACAATTCTGTGTCTTTCCCTGAGTAACAATTCTGTGTCCCTGAGTAACAATTCTGTGTCTCTGAGTAACAATTCTGTGTCCCTCAGTAACAATTCTGTGTCCCTCAGTAACAATTCTGTGTCTGTCCCTGAGTAACAATTCTGTGTCCCTGAGTAACAATTCTGTGTCCCTGAGTAACGATTCTGTGTCCCTAAGTAACGATTCTGTGTCCCTAAGTAACGATTCTGTGGCCCTAAAGTCTCTCTGGCCCTAACTCTGTCCCTAATACAGACAGGTCTGTCTCTCTTGAATGACCGGAGGCTAATGGAGAATTGTAAGATGGCCGCAATTTATAGCTCCACCATTACACAGTGCTGGCTGGCTGGCTGCTGATTGGCTAATGCGATCACATTTCATGAATGAATGCATTATGGGTCAGCGCGCCATGTGTGCGCGCCTTCCCAGAGATCCCCGCTCCGTCGCCACACATGTCACCGCCATTTTTGGGAAAATTCGATTCGTGCATCCGAAGTTGGCTAATTTTCGGATTCGGCGCGAATCGAATATTTCCCAATATTCGAAACGAATTCCACTTCGCCATGTTCGATTCACTCATCTCTAGTGGCAATGTTTACTGATGCCAAAAAAATTTCCACTCCTGATGGCCACAGTCCGGCCCTCTTAAAGTCTGAAGGACAATAAACTGGTCCTTTGTTTAGAAAATTTGGAGACCCCTGACTTAAACCCCGCTTTCAACAGTGTCCTTTTTCTTCCATAGTCTTGCACTCTGTACACCCTTCCACTTTGTTGAGTTAGCCTGTATCTGTGCTTACCTTGCTAACATGGATCAATAAATGCAAATGTCTCTCCCATGCTGAAAAATCTATGTGAAAGCCCATCTAAATTTTCAATTTAGTTCAAATAAATACATTCCAGGTGCATCAAAACAAAAAAGGTGTGCACATTCGTACAATTTGTTTTCTTTTAGAAAGCAGCTGCTGCCTGAGTAGGAAAGCCTGTCCCCAGCCGTATGTTGCAAAGAAGGACCCTTACTTTTTGTGTAGAAGCAGTGGTCTTTCTGCAGAGGTTCAACACACCCCTTGATGCTTTGAGAGCTCTCGCTCTGGCACAGTAGGGGGTGTGTCAGGCCTCTGCAGAGAGACCACTGCTTCCACAAAAAGAACAGAAAAAAGGCCTTATTTGCAGCATATGCTAGCAGGGAACAGGCTTTTCTTCTCAGGCTGTGACTGCTTTCTTTAGAAAATGAACAATAAGACTTTACAAACCTGGAAAGTATTTTGTGGATTTAAAGTGAACCTTTTAGTTGGGTTTTAAGACTCTGTTCACACTTGTGCAACTTTTCATGCAACTTTGGACACATAAAGTTGCATGACAAGTGGCAGCCCTCTGTTTTCAATGGCTCCCGTTCGGATCTATGCAACTTAAAGTCGCAGCAACTTTGAAAGGGTTCCTGCACTACTTTCATGGGACTTTGAGTGCCAGAGTATGAAGTCGCATCAAAGTAGCACTGCAAAGTCACAATCCAAAGTCGCATTGGAAATTGTGCAACTTTGGAGTTGCACAAAAGTGAACAAAGCCTGAGACTAAAAAAAATTATACTTGTGAGGGCCAGTTTTTTCAAATGCCACAAGGAACCTGAAGCTCACTACTACCATATCAACTAATGCCTCCAGACTAGGGGCGAACTGACCATTTGGAAACTCGGGCGCTGCCCGAGCGCCCGGGGTCAGTAGGGGGCCCCATGAGATGCCCCTGGTACCTTTTTCATAGACTTTTTTGAGTTTGGGCAAGGACACAGGGGCCCCATAATCCCCTATTGCCCGGGGGCCCCATGAGTTGTCAGTCCGCTCCTGCTCCAGACCATACTCACACCCAATCAGGGCAAGGTTTCCAAGTAAAATATACCAGAGCAGTGGCTTAATTCTCCTGCAGGCCATGCACGGGTCGAATTTCAAACAAATTTTCTTTTGAAAATCATAACTAAGAATTTTCGATCTAATTTCACACCATTAGTGGGCCACAGCAACGGCAAATTTTCATGCGACCATCGAATTTGAGTGATCGGGCATGTTTTAAATTGTTTAAAGAATTTTTTGGAGAATCGTGCAAAAAATATAATCGAAAAAGAAATGAGCATGAGCTGTGATCTGGAAAGAAAAGAAGATTCTCAGCCACGAATATTCTTTTCTTTAGCAACTAGAGGTGAAATTGAAGACTTGGGTGATTGAATTTCGAATTCAATGGTGGCACCTTCCGATTACAAAATGTACAAAATGTCAGTTTTTCTAAAGAAAATTAGTTCAGAATTCGACCCACGTATGGCCTGCATTACTTTCCCAATCTTTCAGCAATCAGTGATGCTGCAGAAAGCTTCAAAAACACAGTAGAAATGGAAAATTCATTAAACCACATAACCATGAAAATCACATTTGTCTGTGCCTACATGTCATATGTGTCATTCTCCAAAGCAACAGCACAATAAAAATATGTCATTTCAGTTACTAACTTTTGACACTGTTCATGTAATCTTGAACTCTAAGGAGATAAAAAAGACACAAGTAAATGCAGCTCTATATTTTTTAATAAATCCTTAAATATGCACAGTATGCAGGAAATGTGAGTACCTAAATCTGACCTGGTATCTGCCTCTTTCATTCCCTGTACAGCCAAGCTCAGATTTGGGTAGGAAGAAGCAGCACAACGAACCTTACATTTGTGTGGCAGTACTCATATGCTAAGAAGGGACAAGCGTATAGGAGGAGAGAGAAGAGTGACAGATAAATTAGCTTAGCAATGTGCTGCTTCTCATTTCACTGTCCAGTCTCAGACTGGGGGCAGGGTCAATACCAAATTGTAATACTGAGCTCTAGTAGAAAAAAACAGGTCTCCTGCCCTGCTAGATGGGAATACTCACCATGGGGGAGGGACAAGACCTGCAAGTGTTACTTAACTTAAAATTCTGGTTTCCTGTCCTGCCAGCCAGGTTTGTGCTGTGTAAGAGCTGTGTAAATCTCAGGACTGGATGGACAGAAATAGATATCTATTGGTAGGTAATGCATCACTCATATATGTATTTTATTGTCTTTAGCTGTTTACCTGGAGTTCAGCTTTAAAGTACAACTGCACTTTCACTAAGAATAATTCATTGGTACTCATATGCCAATATGATGGGTTTCCAGCCTGCAGCCTCCTGCCTGTCTCCCTGGAGTAGATTTTCCAACTCATGGCAGATTCTTCAATGTATATACAGCATAGATGGAGACAAACACATAGCCCGGCCATGCTGCTGGAAGCAAGAGTTATCTTCAGAAAAGATAACCCATCACACCGGCTTTATTTCTTAGGTCTCAGGGACAAGTACACATGTATTATGCATAGTACAAATGCTGTGCTTTCACAGGTCATGCTTAGGCTCTGCTCTCAATGGAAAATTCCATATATTGGGATGGCTCCACATATAGACCCACCATCCTGCCCAATTGCCATAGGTAATCACTGGCTGTGGGAACACTCACGAATAGCTGTAGCAGCTAACAGCCTGGCATTGCATTGTACTGGCTCTGTGGCCACAGCTATCTGCACACAGCTGTCAATCTCACAGCACAGAGCCACAGGAATCAGAAGATTCTTGCATCTGGGATTCACAGCGTGGCTAAACGCCAGTGTGAATGGAGCCTAACTGATTATCTTAATTTTATCCCCTAACCAGCTTTAGATTATAAATAGTGATGACTGAACACCCTCATGTTCGGTTCGTGGTTGAAGACTTGAACCTACCGAAAGTTTGCCCGCGAAGTTCAGACCAGGACAATTCACTAAGTGGTATCTCACTGAGTATGTGGTAAGATACCGCACAGCTAAAAAAAATGAGCTATATTATTAAGTCATGCGGTGTTTTAGTACTGAAACATTCTTTTATGCATCAGCTGACAGCTGAATGTAAAAAGAATTGCTGTCAATTTAAAAATTAAAAAATAAAACATGTGGGGTGTCCCCCCCCATCCATACCAAGTTCTTCGGGTCAGGTATGGATTTTTGAGGGGAACCCCCACGCCAAAAAAAAAAAAAAATGGTGTAGGGGTCCCTCCAAAATTCAAACCAGGCCCTTATCTGAGTACGCAGGTCAGGAAAGGGCCTGGTCTTGATGGGGACAAGGGCCTCTTCCCCACAACCATGGCCGGTGGTTGTGGGGGTCTACGGATGGGGGCTTATCAGAGTCTGGAAACCCCCTTTAACAAGGGGGCCCCAGATCCCCCCCCCCATGTGAATGAGTATGGGGTACATGGTAAAAAAAAACATTTAGTGTAAAAATGACAGAAGACAGTTTTTGACAAGTCCTTTATTAAAAACAAAAATAAAAAACGTCCCACGGACTGACAACTCATGGGGCCCCCAGGCAATAGGGGATCATGGGGCCCCTGTGTCCTTGCCCAAACTCAAAAAAGCCTATGAAAGAGGTACCAGGGGCATCTCATGGGGCCCCCTACTGACCCCGGGCCCTCGGGCAGTGCCGAGTTTCCAAATGGTCAGTCTGCCCCTGCCCCGAAGTAGATCCTACGTCAATCACGATACCCACCACCACCACTGGCCCAAAAAAAGGAAAAAAGAGCTTTGCTCTTGACGCTGGCTCCAGCAATCTGGCAGCTGCACCGGGATGACAGTTAAATACTGTGATCAGGGGCTGACTGACCATGCACTGTGAGGGCCCAATGCATTGTGGGGCCTACCAAACGCCCTTATCATTTGCGTGTTCCCTGAACACACGAACGGTTCATGTTCGAATCAAACATGAAGCCAATTACTAAATTTAAAATACATTTATGCTTTTAGCCCCTAAATGTATACCTTTTCCTTTTCCCACACTGAACCCTATTTTTCAGCACAATCCATTAACCAGTCTGTGGTAAAATGTAAATTGTTATATTATTTTGCTGATTGTATTTCAATTATTTTTGGTCTCTTGATCTGAAAGTAGAACTATAGGAAAAACTTTTTTTTTTTATTTTGGATAGAGTAATGGAGGGTATAACCCCTGCCAGTTTATTTTTTGCCTTCTGTGTCCTATTGGGGAGATTTACTTTCACTTCCTGTCCCATAGCCAAAACAGGAAGTGAGAAAATCTCTGCAAAATAAGAGAATTCTTTCAGGACCCCCAGACTAGTGTCCCAATTGGAACATTTCTCCTCTTTTACTTTTCTGCGGGCAACCCAAAATTTGGGGTTTCTTTTACTTTTAGTGATAATGGTAAACAGGACAAATAGAATCTCCCTAACGGGGCAAAGACAGCAATAAAAATCTGACAGGTGTTCTAATCCATCTCTACTCCACTAAAAAAAGTGTTGTCTTTATTTATACTTGAAGTTTGTAAACTTATTTTGTGAAGATCCCCACACCTTAACTTCCTTGAATTTTGTACGTAGTCACTATGTCCTCTGGGTAGGCACTGCTGTGTCACACATTTCAAAGAGCCTGCCTTCTAAACTACAGAGGTGCTGAGAGGAGGAGTTTCAGGAGGCGGAGTCAGAACAGGAATCACTGCTTGCAGACTGCAAGGTACCATGGGATATGTAGTCCTTAGAAATTGAAATTAATTAGCAGAGGAGAAACTGCAAAGCATGCAGGGAATCCAGGAAGTCGTGGAAAGAGATGACCAGCAGACAGGCAGAACTCAAAACAGGAAAGGAGATTTTTCAAGTAAGTTTATATTGGATTGTCAAAAATAACTATTGTTTGTATTGTTATAACAATGCTGATGTTATAAAATGAAAAGGTTTGTTGTGACCATAGATCACCATTATAATTTATTCAAATTGTAAATTTGAGGTATCCTAAAGACTGGTAATATTATGTCGTTTAGTGTCATTTGCGAACACACAAACTACTGTATATAATTTCCAAAACTAAAACTTGGCTTGCTGCACATAGAACCCTACACTAATGTTTCTCAATGAGGTCTCTGTAAAAGTGGCATTTGCTCCTGCGCTGCAAGGGGGCATTCTTCCAACTGACCTCATTTGTAAGGTGCATTTTCCCCACTGGCCATTTATGAATTGGTTTTAGCAGGAGTTCTCTTATACTTTAAAATTATTTCAAGGGTTTCTTGGCAGTAACAAGGTTGAAACGAATGCACTAAACTAATTACCACAGCCCCATTTTAAAGTTGTACTGGAATCATGAAATTTGAACACACCCGGCTGCTATAGTGGCCAGGAGTGTGTGTGTACACTATGAAGCCGTCAGATCACTTCCACAACTACCAAAACAAAACTGTCAAAATGGTGCAAATAAAATATTTGAAAAAAACCCCAAAGATATTACAAAGTAACATAAAGACAACAATGCAACAGAGAACTAAAAAGGAGCTGAGGGTGAGAATACTTAATGTCCTAGTTTCAGTAGAGTCCAATGGATAAGCAAAGATGGTAAAGTGGCTCTCTCAAGTCCAGCTAGGTGTTCCTTGGTTTGATGCTAAATGAGAGCTGTCAAAATGTGGTCACATTCCACTTTTCTTCACATCAAGGAGAGTGTTGACAGAGACCATATGACCAATCATCTGGTCTAAGGAGTAGCTGCTGGGATGTCACCAGGTTTATGAGTCATAAATGACCAAGTCCCAGATACAGTTTTCTATAAGTATACATATCTCTGAATACCTACCGTTTACAGACTGCTAAAATGCATATTATTGTCCAGCGTGATATTAGCTTCCGAATGAATATAAATATGACAGGTTTCAGATGTCTACTTTACCTAGGAGGCTAAGGGGTTTCATTGGTTCCACATATTATCTCATATAGGGATGTTTGGACTGGAAACGTTACAAATTAACTGAGGAAAGTAAATATATACTGTAAAATGCTGTAAAATCCTGTAAAATGTAAAGTAAAAATGCCTGTGCTGTTATTATTTCATGAGCTATGAAATATACTGAAGTTTTAGGCTCCATGTATACGGGACACTTCTGAACGATGGAAACTGACTGCTGGAAAATGTCTGTTTAGCTGCGTTTATGCGTGTTTATGAGCGTTTGTGTTTAGAAGCGTTTTTTAAAGATAACCTCAGGAGACCTTCCAAAATGCCCAGAATGCACTGAAAAACGAACTATTTCAGACATTTTGAGAGAAATAGAGAGAGCAGAAGCAGAGAGAGCAGTATTTGTTGAGATTAGCTGTTTTTTTTGTGGTGTTTGGATGTGTTCCAGCTCATTTCTGTGCAGAAATTATTGCAGCAATGTCTAACATTTTCTTTCATGCAAAACCTCAAATTATGGTGTACTGGGTCCATTTGAGTCCCGGGAAAACAATTTGCATGCATTTTTCGTGATGAAAAAAGGCTCTGGACAGTATCTGGAAATGGAAGATTTAAAAAGAATTTCAATTTGGCGCTTGAAACGCTGATCAAATCTACTCCTGAACGCAAAAAACGACTGTAAACTCAACTGCCTGTAAACGGCTATGTGTACATGGACACATAGGAAAACATTAGGGAGAGTTCAGGGGTTGCTGAACAAAACGCAGAAAAGCTCCTAAACTTTATCAGCTACAGTGTACATGGAGCCTTATGCAGGCCATAGATGGGTTGAAAACCAGCGGTTTAAAAAAAAAACAAAAAAACCCCGAAAAATCGGTTGTTCAATAGGTTGACGTTACCACCAACGGTAAAAAAAAATCGTCCGATTTTGTCCCGTTAGGGACTGATGTGAATGTTCAATATATATACGTGTAAAGCGCTGCGTAAATTGACAGCGCTATATAAGTACCTGAAATAAATAAATAATAAAAAAATTTGGCCCTACCACTCTTTTATTCTCTAGAGTATCGACTTTCAGAAAGTATATAATGTTTTGGGGGTTTTAAGTAATCTTCAAGCCTAAAATTATTTTTTTAAACATTTGTGCAAAAAATGAAAAAAAGTCTGAGGAGCTAAAGTGGTTAAATATAGCTAACATTAAATATAGATACTAGGTATGAGTTAAATTTGGAATTTTCACTTTGATTACATTTTGACGAAAAATCAAGACAATTCATCAAACATTTGCAATGTATTAAATTAATTGGGTTGCAATAGGTTTATCAACAACAAATTAAGGCAAAAATAATAATTTTGCTTCAAAATTAGTCACTCAACCTCTATAGATACAGTATACTGCAAATCTGCAAGACTTAAAAACAGTCATAAATGTGAATTCAAGTATTCAGTAGCCTCTTTTAATACACCATTTTATGCTCTGCTTCTGTTAGTAGAGGTGATTCTAGGTCCTCTGCACTCACACATGCATCACTCATCATTATGTTCCAGCAAGAGTCCCTTATCGAAATATCTGCTGCGATCTCTAGTTGTATAGCTGTTCATCAGTAGATGATATTTTGGCATTATCTTTTGCTCATGTGCAAGGATAGATACTGCAAAAATAACAGTCTACATGACTGGATATTGATTTATGGTTCAATAGTTTTTTTTATTAAATTTACATTTTGTTACAAACGATATAGAGTACACAATACCAACAGGAGTTGAAGCATATAACAATACAAATAGTATATTCAACCTACTAGATGTTTCCTAATTCAACAGAAATACAACTTGTTACTGCTAACATTAATCAGCCATTCTATATCTTTTTAACAAGGAGAATCCCTTGAAATAACTTTCTGGTCTTAGGGATCTCTGCTAATTATTGTATCTACAGTTTATAGTACATTAACATGATGATCACTGGGAAAACAATGCTCCGTACATTCGGGATAAGTGATGAGTCCCCCCTTATAGCCTAAAAATCATTGGTTTCAGTGGTTACTTATCTGAAAGGCAGAAATTTCTCCCCTAGCAACCTCCATAGGACCCCTAGGCTTCTAAAGAACTGTGGTTGAGAAAAGCTGACATTAAAGTGATTGTAAACCCTTCATTTATAAAACAACCCATTCCGCTTAAATCAGAAATGACATGCAAAACATATATGTATAGAAAAAAACCCCCATTATAAATACCTTTTTTTATAAGTGATCCCATTCCTTCTGGTCATCATTGAAAGAGAGCAGGATAGCTAAAGAACTGACCACAGTGTGTTCTCCTACTCAGTGTGGTCAGTTAGTCAGACGGACTGGCAGTAACACCAGGGATTTTACATAAATGATGCAAAACAAAGATAACAGGATACTTTGTAATACAAGTACAAGGTACAGCAAGCACATATCAGGAATATGAAATGCTGGGTTTACATATTCTATAATGAAACTAGAGAAATAGAGGGAAAGCCCATTGGCTGATCGGGGAAGGAGGATTTACTTAATACGGACTTGACAGCACAGGGTTTTATATGCCTCCCGATGGCTGCAGTCATTGTTTATAAATGTCATAGGCAGACTCCTGCCTGTCAGGTTGAAGCAGTTGGGTGTCCGCATTACGGGCCAATTGCTTATACAGCCCCTGATACTGCCCCTCACGTACACACATGCCAGCAGATTCAGGGGAAAGAGGAGAGCGGATATTTGTGTGACCAGGAAGGTGATGTGTGATGTCACTTCCGGGTCACAGCTGTCACATTCTCGTTCGAGAAACAATTTATTGCACTGCGGTCTGCATTGTAATACATTGAATGGAGGCCAGAAGAGACATGCAGGGTCTTGTAGAGTTCGTCACCATTTCATAGGCACACATAAATTTAAGGTTTGGGTATCTATTTACTTGGCACAACCTCGTCTTTTAAATTTATATAACTTACTGAATTTGTTTGCCCTGAGAATGCTTAAACATTTGTAATTGCAACAATTTTCTGCGTTAAGTGGTGCATTATCTGACAGAAATATAGGGGTGTCAATATTTTTGGCCAAGACTGTACATGCTCTAAAATTAACTTTTGTGCATTTTGTACTGAAATTTTGTGTTTCATAAGCTGTTCTATTTACTTGGCACAACCTCATCTTTTAAATTAGGGTAACTTACTGCGTTTGTTTGCCCTAAAATATACTTTAGTGTGTTTTTTTATAAAAGTTTGCATTTCCTAGACCTTTGTGGTAATATTGTGTGACATAAAACAATTGGAACTACCACTATTTTATTCTCTGTTTTCAGAAAATATATGTTTTGGGGGTTTTGTGTAATCTTCAGGCCTAAAATAATTTTTTAAACATATGTGCAAAAAAGGCAAAAATGGCTCTGGCAGCAAAAGGGTTAAGGACTGCATGTTAAGTACCTTGGGGGGAGAGTGAATGCAGAAGAGGAAGGAGTCAGTAAAAGGGCCATGGTCAGACCAACCCTAAAGGCCCGTGTCAGTTCCAAAGAGAAGCTTGATGATGGTATAGTTTTGGTGGACTTTTTTCTTGTTCTAGGCTGTTACCTCTCTGATCACGAGAGAAAGAGATGCAGTTCATAGTGCTGTTAAGATTTGACAGTCTTTAACAGTCACTAAAAGAGGTCCCCTATTCCCATCATGCCCTGAGGAAGGAGAAGGCCTTTCCCCTGTAATGTGTATTTGATGCTCTTAACCAATAAATGTCTCAAAAAGACCTCTGAGAGATATGTACTTTTTTCTAGGTGTACCTTAATGCTTTACTGATCGTTTACTTAGAGGACATGGACCATGTGCTGGAACAGAATTTAGAAGAGATCAGTTGGCCTGACAAGAAGGAGAGTGTGTTCTCTCCTCTGGAAGGGATTTTGTGTCCAATAACCATGGTGAGATAAGAAAAAACATCAGTCCATTATTGGGGAGCCACTGTGTAGGCAAGGTGTAGTTCTCGAAACCCGAAGAGGAGAGATCTCACACAGAGATCAGTTAATACAGAAAAGTATATTAATGTGAGGATACTGAGAAAGTGGTACAGGATCTGCATACATGGCCGCACTGGCCTTACAGCACTTGCAAGGTACTGTGCAGAAGATATCCATGCACATTGTTGATACCTAACAGCATCTTACAGAGGAGGTGGTTGAAAGGCAGACCAGCAACAAGGCACCTGAATGAGCAAGGGCTACTGCCTGCGACAATCCCTACTCTGTCCTTCCTCCACTAGAACTTTTCCCTTCACTAGACAATCTGTCCCTAGCCAACAGGGTCTCTGTCCCTTACCTAACCACTTTGCGAAAAGCGCGCCAACTGAAAGGGGACAATGCTATTTATTAGCATTGGGTACATCAAAGGTAGCAGTGTTCAATCAGACAGCTGCTCTCCTGATGGCACCTATGGGGGCCTTAGAGGAACATGGGTTTCCCTTGCCATCTGCTCCCTCTGTACAGTGGTCGCCGGACAGTGCCACGTGCCTACAACTGGGTATATCCACCGAATTTGGTAAAATGTGCCCAGTTGTTCGCACTGAAGAGAGCATCCAGATACAAAGTGAAGGATTCTGGTGAGTATTAAATACCAGTATGTCATAACTTTGTAATTGATTTCTATGACCAGTATGCTATGGGAGCTTGATTTCAATGTAGCCCAGATTGCTAGATATTGATCTAAAATAGGGAGAGTCATCTTTTTGCAACACTTGTCTTATTTCTTTTGTCCATTCTGTTTCTCTTTACAGGTATCCTCTCCACTTTAGGAAATGGCTATGTATTGCTGATGGCATGTAGAAGAAAAAAGAAGCTCAGACCAGCTGAGATCATGACCATGAATTTAGCATTTAGTGACTTGGGAATATCAGGTAAAAGCGAGAGCCATTAAATCTCAACCCGAGTATTCGAATTTGAATTGGTTGTGCCGGTTTTAAAAATAGTAATGAACAGGTATTACTGTAGTACAATTGAAGTCCTCTAACATTCATGGATTCATGGATTCATGGATTTGAACTCCCAATGTCAATTACTAGTCTGCAACATTTGGACACAGTACATGATCTTTTCATGCAGTTTAAAGTGCATCCTCTTTGGAGAGGTTGTTCTTCAATGAAATCCCCAAACACCCTAAGTGCAGACAACCTGGGCTTATATATTACCTTTAAACTCAATTCAGGATTCTTACTGCTTGCATGGACTTGGTCATCTACTCCTTATTTGATCCTTTCACTCCTATGGGGAGAACCACACTCAGGGCAACCGCTGGAGACTGCCGCAAGTATGGCTACCCATACAATTAAATGGGGTCTCAGTGCACATGCACAGAATTGGGATGACTTGGCCAGGTGCATTCTGGATCACTGAATCAGGATCAAAGACTAGTATAAGCCAAAGCTGCCTTCACTCAGAGGGGTGGAGTCTTTATTAACCACTTGCCCTCCAGAATTTTTACCCCCCTTCATGACCAGGCCATTTTTTGCTATACAATGCTGCATTATTTTAACTGAAAATTGCGTGGTCATGCAAATCTGTACATTAATTAAATTTATGTATTTTTCCCCCACAAATAGATAATCTGATAACCTCTGGGTTTTTTATTTTTTGTGCTATAAACAAAAAAAGACAATTTTGAAAAAAAAAGCAATATTTTTTACTTTTTGCTATAAAAAATCAAACAAAAACATTTTTAAATTCTAATTTCTTTTAGGCCAATATGTATTTTGCCACATAATTGTGGTAAAAAAAATCCCAATAAGTCTATTGGTTTGATTGGTTTGTGCAAAAGTTATACCGTCTATCAAGTGTGGTATATACTGTATACTGGAATTTTTTCTATATACTGGTAATGGAAGCGATCCGCGACTTATAGTGTCACTGCGATATTGCGGCAGATAGTCTGACACTAGCTGACACTAACTGACACTCTGTGGGAACCAGTGACACTAATACAGTGATCAGTGCTAAACATACACACTGTCACTGTATTAATGACACTGTTTGGGAAGGGGTTAAACATCTAGAGCAATCAAAGGGTTAACTGTGTGCATAACCAGTGTTTTTGTGTATACAGTGTGGTGATTTTACAGTGTGGTGATTTTGCAGTGTGTTGGATTTTATTCCCTGCTTTGCAGGGAAAGAAAATTCAGCAGATCAACGCTGACAGGGCACAGCTCTGCCTTGTCTACATAGGCAGAGCTGTGACTTGTCACTCTCCTCACTGATGAACGGGTGCTGGCGTTCATTAACTGGCTGGCACCCATTGATAGGCTTCTGCTGTGACTAATCACAACAGAAGCGGCACGCTGGGGGCACGCGCTCGCCTCCTACACCAGAAAGTGCAATATCACACATATATGCTGCCCTGTGGCAGTATATCTGCAATAGGGTGTGTGGAAAAGGGGAACTTTACCAACGTCCCAGTAGTCACTAGTCTCTGTCAATTATCTGCCTGCTAGTAGCATTTCACTGAAACCTTTATTGAGACCTTGGCAATCTCTAAGACCCCAAGGTTAAAACTAAATCCAAGAATATTGCAAAAAATGCATAAACACTTCCAGTGCATAGAGGTCTACCTTAAAGTCTGCTTGTGTAGTGGATCATCAAAAGCAATTATATAGCATCCTTCTGGTATGCATTTTTGATACAGCCCTCTTCAGATTGGGGAATTTAGCAGACAACTGTAACAGAGCAAACAAGGTGTACACACCTAGTGCATTACCAAAGGTTTATTGTATAAAATAAAACATACAGCCAAATGGATACTAACTAAAATAAATGTATACAGACATTGAATGACACTAAATCTCAATCCAGAGCATGATTAGCGGAGGCCAAACACATCATAATCCTGTGCTGGCCACTGATGCATTTAAGGAGACATATGCCCTTCTCCAGAGTTTTGAAGAGGAGGTGCGTTGTCCGAAACGCATCATCTGCCAGTGCAGCATTACGATGTGTTTGGCCATGCTATTCCTGCACTGGATTGAGATTTAGTGTCATACAACACCTGTATATATTCATTTTTGTGAGTATCCATTTGCCTGCATGTTTTGTTTTATACAATAAACCTTCGGTAGTGCACTAGGCATATGAGCCCTCCTGTGTGCTCTTTTACATAAATCCAAGGACATTCTGACAGCCAAAGCTCCAAGACTTGTGTATGGCGTCAGAGCCTGCCATTCCCACCAGCCCTGCCACATATATTACTATTAGCATATCACTAGGATGGCCTGCCTTGTTGGTCAATATAAATTTGAAAGAGATAGGAAGGGGCAGGCATATTTTTTTTACTATGAAGAAGCACCATAGCTTTGCTGGAATGGCTGGGAATTTGGCGGTAGAGGCCTGGTTTTGTAGGATGCTGCGTCCAAACCTCCCCCTCTCTCACTGATTTATGTCCCAGCACAATTTTTTCTTATTGATCTCGTTCATGTAGTGAGAAACTGTTTTTATACTTTCCTGTGATTTCATCACTGGGTTTGTAAAATTCCTGCAGGGACAGCTGCTGGGAGGTCAGTTCCTATTGATGCATTCAAGTCCCCAGAACTACATCTCCCATGTGCCTCTTCCCAATGTGTGGGCAGACTCTTGAAGCATTGTTTCACTGGGAAAGAAATCAGTTTGAGCATTTATAGAAGAGTGGGGGTAGGCAGAGTTCATTAGTCCAGCAGGCAGGGGTGAAAACACTGTTTGAAATGTCAGTGCTGTGAAGGCACTGTGTTGTCAGTCCAAATGGGAAGTAAGAAGGTTACTAGATTTCTGGCAGATCAACGGGTATTTTTATATACTCGCAGTGGTTTTAAAGGGAAAGATGGAGAAATGTGCATGTATTGCAGAGATAGGCCTATGGAGCCGCTCCCCATAGACACACACATTGGGACTTATCCCCACCACCCACTTCCTCCTCACTGAATTTGATTGACAGCAGCAGGAGCCAATGACTCCAGCTGCTGCTCAAGTGCTGTGTGAAGAGGAAGAGAGGGGATAAGAGATGCAGCCGTGCACAGCGCTGGATCCCTATTCTCCCCTCTCTTCCCCTTCACATAGTTACATAGTTACAGAGTTAGTCTGGCTGAAAAAAGACAAACGTCCTGCCAGTTCAACCAAAAAAGTTATAATCCTATACTCAGAGTTGATCCAGAGGAAGGCAAAAAAACCCAGCAAAGCATGAACCAATTTGTACCTGCTGGGAAAAAATTCCTACCTGATCCCCAGAGAGGCAATCGGATATTCCCTGGATCAACTTTACCTATAATTGTTAGTATCCAGTTATATTCTGTGTATCTAGGAATTAATCCAGGCCTTTTTTAAAGCAATCCACTGAGCTGGCCAGAACCAACTCTTGAGGGAGTCTATTCCACATTTTCACAGCTCTTACTGTGAAGAAACTTTTCTGTGTTTGGAAATTAAGTTCACTATATGAACCACTGATGTATTTATACATGTTGATCATATCCCCCCTTAATCTCCTCTTCTCAAGAGAGAATACATTCAGTTCCTCTAATCTTTCCCCATAGCTGATCTCCTCCATGTCTCTTATCTGTTTGGTTGCCCTTCTCTGTACTTTCTCCAGTTCCCCAATGTTCTTTTTGTGAATTGGTGTCCAAAACTGAACTGCATATTCCAGATGAGATCTTACTAATGATTTGTACCGGGTAATATATCTTTCTCTCTCTGGAGTCTATACCTAATACATAGGGAAGGGGAAGGAAACAGAAATAAAAAAAAAAGTTTTTTACCTTAATGCAAGGAATGCACTAAGGTAAAACATTTTTAGCTTTAGTATCTCTTTAAGGACTGGGCAGAGAGATCTGATAAAGTCATTGGTATGCATACTGCACACATCCATAACCTCATGTTTACGTTTTGTTGACCTAAAATTCTTTTACCCAGGAGCCAGGAAATTGAGAGGACTCCCATCAATATTTCTTTATTTTCACAGCTTATAGATATATCACAGCAGAATATTCCTGCAGTGTTCCCATGAGTGTGTTCCCTAGTGCTTACCTTCAGACCAAGCTTAGTATTGTTTTCAGAATTATCCAAAAACAATTACAATGATTTGTAGAGCAGCAAAAGAAATATTGAATTGTCTCAAGTGACTTTGGTGTGGTAAAACCTTCCATCATAGAGTGATATACATGCAGTCAGTAATAGAGAAAGGGTTTAAGACATATTTTAAATGCTAGCCCCATGTATTCTGCTACATATTTTTGGTAAAATAATCCCAATAAGTTTATATTGACTGGATAAACTTAACATCATAAACATTTAGGATGAACAAAGGGTTAACTGTGTGCCTAACCAGTGTTTTGTGTACACAGTGTGGTGATTTTACAATGTGTTGGATTTTATTCCCTGCTTTGCAGGGAAAGAAAATTTAGCAGAAAATAGGCAGAGCTGTGTCCTGTCACTCTCCTCACTGATAAAAGGGTGCTGGCGTTCATTGATTGGCTGGCACCCATTGATCGGCTTCTGCTGTGACTAATCATTGACACTTCCTCCAGATCTCCGACTGAAAGGCTGTACTGTGATATAGATGTAGAACTGGAGGAAGAGTGTGCAGGGGCCTGGAATTGTACCCGCCATGTACTGATCTGATCTCACTTGCATTGCTTTGCAGGCTCATTTTCCAAAAATAACAAATGCTATTTTTTTCTGCCAATATACTGTATGTGCATTTATTTTTATTCACCAGATATATACACCCCCCTGAAGAAAAAAGATGGATGTACATTGATACCTGTTGCCCATATAGGGTTTAAAGAAAAAAAAAATGCACACTGGATTAAATCATTTATATTTATACATATCGTCTTTTAAATGTATTAATGCCTCTAGAAGTATATCCATCCATCGTCGCATGATTCAGCAAGGTAATCTACGTCAATAAACTGGTTCGCTGAGCTTCACGCACGGCAGATCCCTACTTAAAAATGACAAATTCCCATCTGCGATCATTTAAATTACATAGAATTCCGTTTGATGCCAATGGGCAATTTGATGTTGGAGCGCCACCACATATGAATCAATTATTTATCTGCAGCAAATGTAAAGACCATCCATTAAACCACAACACTGCCATCTAATGAGCATTATATAAACTGCAATGCTGGTTTACCAGCAGCATTCTCAGTGTGTAAATCCAGACAATAAATTGCGTGCATGTAATGCCTAGAAAAGTCACATCAGAGTTGGAATGGATTGAAGAATTATACTGATAAAATATTGTTCTGAAACCAATATTTGCAAAAACAGAGCTGTAATTAATAGGGGAGTTTAAAGTGAATCTGTGAGGGTAGAGGGATTTACTAAAGCTGGAGTACACAGAATCTGTGTATAGTAGGCAATCAGCTTCTAACTTCAGCTTGTTCAATTAAGTTTTGATAATAAAACTTGGCAGATGATTGGTTTCTATGCAAAGCTGCAGCAGATTGTGCACGCCTCAGTTTTAGTAAATCCCCCCCCATTGCTATAAAGTAATTTTTTAAGATGACCTTCACAGTTATACTTGCTGAGTTCTACCCTTTGGTACTCCTTTCTGGTGCCTAAATAAAATTATACAGATAGCTGTTGCATGCCTTTGGGATATGCGGTTAGTACTGCCTTGCCATGGCAGATGTATCATTTGCCACTGGGGATGCCAAGTGCATGAAGTTATTTTCTTTATTAAAGCAGAACTTCACCCAAAAAAGAGATGTTCTGCTCTTCCTCCTCTTTAACTTTTGGCACTAATTAATTTTTTATTTTATTTTTTTATTTTGGGGGGGGGGGGGGGGGGAGTGGGTTTTTGACAGGTACTTCCTTCCACTCCCCGCTTCTGCTTGGGTCAACTAGGCAATTCAAGTGGAAGTTTTCCTCCCTCCCTCCCTGCCTACATCCTTCTGGGACATGTCACAGGTCTCAGAAGGCTGCAAGGCCATTCGCTAAGGGCTTGTGCATGCGCATTGGGCAGCCAGCTGTGAAGCTCCAAAGAGTCACAGCCGGCTGCCCACAGTTAACATGCCAGTATCAGGGGCTGAATACTGGTGAAGAAACCAGCCTGGGTGAGGATGGATCATTGGATAGGTGAGTGCCTGTTTGTAAAGGTCAACAGCTACTGTATTTGTAGCTTATGACTTAATATTTTTTTTGTGGGTGAATGATCTAGGACTGTCATCCTTATTTTCCTTCACTAACTAGCAAAAGCACTGCCCTTGAAAAGACACGTAGTCAGGGCTGTGGATAAGGACGTACCACCAGTCCTCCTGTACAGGGACCAGGCTAGCAAGAGGGGCCCAGGCAGCTGGGTTAATCGGATGTGGGCAGGGAGGGTGATCAGTATGGTGGTGGTGGGGGGTCAATTACTGGAACTGATCCCCTGTATGGCTCTCTCTGCAGCAGCTGAAAGCTGGCTTCTTCTCCTCTCCCTCCCGCTGGTATTCAGCTGCTGCAGAGAGCCATACAGGGGATCGGTTCTAGTAGTTGACCCCCCCCACTGCACCCTTCCTGTGTACAATACGTTTTCCCTCTACTGCCCTGGCCCCCCATGTGCCCCCACCACTCCAGTGCTGTTCGTTTCCCTCCTCTCCTTTCCATTGGCAGCTGCAAGCACACAATAGGATCCTTCAGAATGGAAAGTGGGGGAAGGTTCTGGTAATTATGTCACATTTCCCAGCCCCTTACTTTCCTGAATAAAAACAATGAGCGATCGGTACCAATCACTCACTGTGTTCATTCATAACTGAAGCATAGTAAACTGTACTTTTGTTTGGGGAGGGGGGCCCTGTCATGTTGGCTGTATGTGGCCCTGTGGTTTCTAACAGCAGCCATGCACGTAGTAGATGAGTTGAGATTTTTCAGCCCTCTCTGGGTGCTTGTTTCCTGTCAATCAAAGACCAGGCAGTAATTTTAGGATCAGAATGACAGTCTCAGAAAAAAAGACTTTTAAGAGAATTGCTTTGCATATGTTTAGGGAGGTGGTAATTATAGTGGAAGAACATAAACTAGAGATGATGAATGTATTACAGCACATGAAAAGATTTTGTCATAACAATATACAGCTGTATGTCATGCTATGTGATCACTGATTACTTGCCATATTGTTACAGTGACGGGAAAACCATTCAGCATCATATCCAGTTTCAGCCATCGCTGGGTGTTTGGCTGGAGCATCTGTCAGTGGTACGGATGGATTGGCTTCTTCTTTGGCTGTGGTAGTCTCATCACTATGACCGTGGTCAGCTTTGACAGATACATGAAAATCTGCCATCTGAGATATGGTAAGTTCAAGATTGGGAGAAGACTGGAAATGCAATATATTAGAGCCCATCTCTTTAATAGAAAAGTACATTTTTTTTACCAGCTATTATTATTTTCAGCAATTTTAAAGTTTATAAACTGATAATAAATTTCCCCAAGGTGTTCCTAGACCCTGGCCCCCAGGGAATGTGCCCTGGGTCCTCTACTGAGTGCTCTAGGTCTTCTTTGAGATATGGAAACTTCTATGTGTTATACAGTTCTGGAACATTGTATCTTCTTTTTAATTCTTCTATTATTTATTTCAATAGACCCATTCATTTTTGTTCAGTTAAAAAAAGATTATATTGGTCTTAGATTTGAGTGAGAGTGGTCATCATGGTGTCCTACCAGACCCTCAACATTTTAATTTGTGTGCCCAGAGGTGCCCCTGGTCTATTAGGACTCCAGAAACAGCCCTGGTATTCCCTTTCAATTATTTGCATCCATTTTCATTTTTCAAATAAAGGATGCACCCCCATCACTCAATTTGCAAAGCTTGCTCTGTTTTCCACTAAGAAAGCCCAACATTGCCTGTGTGTTTAGGTTAACAGCCCAGTGATATAATAATCTTGTACAGGTTAAAGGTCAGAGGAAATATGGTGTCCCTCTTGTAGACAGGGTTGGCAAAGCTCCTCCACTTGGGACACAAATATTTATCAACAATCTCCCTTAAGAAATCTATTAAGATTAATTAATTCTACTTTTTCAGACTGCTGGAACAAATGAAAGGCAAACACCTGAAAGACAGCATGTGTAATGTACTTTGTATATCCAGGGATGTGGGCTTGTTGCTGGGCTGTCTGGGGTAGGCTCCTGGCTGGCCTGGGTGCCTGGCTGTTGATTGGCTAGCTGTTAAGCAGATTACTGTTTGATTATATCACTGTTAGATGTTAGCTGTTCATTAGATGTACTGATGATATTACTGTTTACAGTTTTGATTGTTTAGGA
The DNA here is from genome assembly GCF_062004578.1 of Staurois parvus. Taxonomy (NCBI): domain Eukaryota; kingdom Metazoa; phylum Chordata; class Amphibia; order Anura; family Ranidae; genus Staurois; species Staurois parvus. The sequence goes on from NW_028319642.1 coordinate 473,835, forward strand.
TAATGTGATCAAGCTCTTACCTGATTCTGTGTGGTATAAATCCTGTGTAGTATCAATTCTATGAGTTAACAGTAAAGAGAGTGCAATGTCCAATTATAATTTCTTGGTCCTGTGTCCCAGAAATGAGGAAGCAGTTCTCTGATGGAAGCACCCAGGAGGGGTGCCTGGCAGTCCGCCACAAGCTTCTTACACTGTATTAATATGACACACTAGGGGAGATTTACTAAAGCTGGTTCACACAGAAACTGATGCACCTGTGCATGGTAGCCAATCAGCTTCTAGCCTCAGTTTGTTCAATTAAATTTTGACAATAAAGCCTAGAAGCTGATTGTTTTCTATGCAGAAGTGCACCTGATTTTGCACTCTCTAGCTTTCATAAATAAACCCCATAGTCAGACAAGTCCCTTTGTAATGGGGATATCTGGCTGAGGTTAGATACTTTCATTGTAGGTGCTAGAGGAAGCACAAAGATGGTCATGACCAAAAGTAATGGGGAATGTCAGGAAAGTATCTCAGAAGTCAGAACCGTCTGGGTACAACAGACAATTAGGTGGGAGTTGTGTCACCCACAGGTAGATAAATACATTCTGCAAGAGGCAGGATCCAAGAGTATCTTGTCTACCCCTGAGTCTCTTGTGGTGGAGTCATAGTTGTGTTGGCCCTTGCTGAGAGTGATAGACACGCAGAAAAGCAAGAGTGACAAATAGGGACTCAAAATAGGTATATAAATAGCTATTGGGCAAAGAATGCTTAAATGGAAAACAGAGGTCAATTTAATGATCAAACATAAAGAGATAAAAGACCATAAGAAATATAAAATTGCACTTACATGGACAGGCAGAAACAGCCATGTAATATCTTCCTATGGCATCTGCAGAGCTGGGCAGGTTAGTGGCATTTGATAAAGGAAAAAGAGAGGAAGGCGCCTCTAAGTGCAGTACAGTATAGCCAATTTATTTAGTAAACAATGGATAAATTGCACGTACAAGATAAATAGTTATAAGAGACTCATCGTGTGGTAATTAGATCCAGGTGGGACATCCAGCCGTCCAGCAGCAAAATCTGTCTATAGGATCAGGAAGTAGAGTCCAGGATGTGTCTGTGCATAAAAATGAAGCTAGGAGAGCAGAGTCGGATGTAGGAGGTGAAGGGGGTGGTAATGCATTTCGGAGAAATATAATTCCTGTACAATGCAGGAAAATATGTAGGTCCTTCGGACCCAGGAACTACGTGCCTCCCTCCCATTCCCTTCACATTATAAAAATGTCAGGGTTCTACTGGGGCTCAGGTCTGAAGAAGGAGCATGATTGAGCATGAGATTGGGCAAAGACACAGGGGCCCCATGATCCCCTATTGCCCGGGGGCCCCATGAGTTGTCAGTCCGCCCCTGCTACCACTGTAAAAGAAGACAGTCCTGGGTAGTAAGATAATCCAGTTTCCCACCAGAGTGCTCCTTCCCCGGGGGGTGTAGGTCTACTCCTATCCTGCTGATGGGTCGGTGGAAACTACCAGGCCTTCTAGCTGGGCCGCTCCTTCCAAGCTACATAGGTGGTCCTCACTCTTAGAACCGGGGAAGTCTTGAGCTTTCCTCCCTCCAAGGTCCTCTGCCTGTAGGTGAGCCTATCTCCATCTGGTCCCCCTCCCTGACTCCTGCAGGCTCAGTCACTCTTAAGGGCTGTCCTGGCCCCTGTCAAGGTCCTACCTTTCCTCAGAGCTGTGCTGCTCCATGTGCTGGCATCCATCTTAGGTTTCTGCAAAGCAAGGTGGGAGCCTTTATGCTTTCAGGCCTCTGCGGCTCCTCCTCCAGGAGGGTGTGGCTGATCACATTTAAGCCTGCTGTCTGCAGCTGCTCTTTGCATTCGTGTCCTGTATGTTTCATTGCCGCAAGCTCTTGTTCAGCTCTCGTTGCTCTACTGGAAACCGACCTGGCTTTGTCAAGACATTTCTCTGCCTTATCCCGTTACCTGACCTCCCGTTGCTGAACCCGGCCCGTGACCTGAGTATTCTTGCCTACTGTCTTGTACTGTCTGCTCCGCTGTTATCGACCCGGACTGTCTGACCACGCTATACGTCTTCCCATCTGGCTCCCACCAGCTATATGCCATTTGCGGTAGCCGTTACCACAGCTGGGGTTTCTCGGGGGTCGTGACCTGGTCTCAGGCTACGTCAAGTCCATCCCCACCATCAGGGGCCCTGGTGAAAGGCAGCCTGGGGCTTAGACTCCACTCCCTGAGGGATTCCGGTTTGTGGGTGGTGGCTGTCGCCAGTCGGTGCGTAACCTTACCATAAGGCCTGCCTGTCCATTTTCCTGCTCCTGCCCTGACAGCCCCTTGCCAAGCCTCCTGTTTGGAATTTGCCAGGATACCTTTAGAGTGCAGACTAGCCACTTCTTACTTCTTTTCACTGTTTCTAGAACTTTCTCCAAAGTTCTAGTGCAGGGAGAAGTCTCAGAAAGCCAGTCTGCAGAGCCTTTCAGCTCTGACCCAAATTTGACCCTGCTAGCTATCACACCCAGGCTGCTACTGAGCCCTCCTCACTATTTGTGATCTAGTTCCACCTAGCTATCTAGGAGGGTGCTACACTGGCAATGTTCTAATCCATCTGTAAACACCTATGTGTGCATGGGCATCCAGGCTAACCTAGAGGTGTGTTTACAGGATGAAAAAAGAGACGCCAAACGCTTGTAAGTGCTGAGTGTTTTTAATCCCAGTGTGCATGTAACCTTAATGTATCTAGTACACCATTCCCAAGCTCTGTTTTTACCCCCTCCTCAATATCAGAATGTTTTCTCATTTAAAAAAAAATTGTAGCAAACAATTAAAACACCTTGAGGTGTCTGCTTTCCAAAAAGGGTCTTTTGGATTTTTTTGTACTGTCCTGGCATATTTAGTTTAACAGAAAGAAAGGGAAAAAATTTTTTCTGTCTTTTTTCCCTTTTTTGTATATTAAAAAAAAAAACCCAAAAAACAGCGGTGTTTAAATGCCACCAAAAGAAAGCTCTGTCTCCAAAAAGTTATATTAACTAATTTAGGTGTAATGTTACCTGATGGTGTAATTGTCAGTCAAACTATTCCAGTAGTGAAAACTGGAAAATGGCCTAGTAATGATGGGGTATTACAAGCTGTTACTGAAATGGTTAAATTAAAATGTTTGTGTTTCTCTTTTGTTTCCACTAAATATGCACCTTAATTTTTTTTTTAGGTACTTGGGTGAAAAGACGACATGCCTTCATTAGCCTGATCCTTATCTGGTTCTATGCATCCTTTTGGGCCACTCTGCCAGTGGTGGGAGTGGGGAACTATGCTCCGGAACCATTTGGAACCTCCTGTACATTAGACTGGTGGCTGGCACAGGCTTCTCTGAGAGGGAAGGTCTTTGTAATCAGCATCATGTTCTTTTGCCTTATTCTGCCCACCATTGTCATTGTGTTCTCCTATGCAAAGATTATCGTCAAAGTCAAGTCTTCTGCTCAGGAAGTGGCAGTCTTTGATACCAGAAATCAGAAGAGTCACACGTTGGAGATCAAGCTGACCAAGGTGACCTACTGGCCTGTGCCATCTCATTAAAAAGGCGAATATCATTTTCCCTAACATTGATTCCTATAGAAGAAAGCCATGAGAAAATTCAATCAGTAGAGTAAATGGCCTAACACCATAGGCCAAGAACATTCAACCAGAAGAGGAAATAATATGAGGGAGACCTCTGTTATGTGTATGGAGATTCCTTTGCTCAACAGTGAACTGCTATACAGATTTGGTATCATTTTGCAGAAACAGAACTCCATTGTTTGTCTCAAGTGATCTGTAAGTCTAGGTTTACATAAGTGTGTTGCAGGAATGCGCAAAAATCATGCAAATTTCTTAAATGTATTCATTTTCCAAAACATTGCGACAAAAAATTACTACTTCAGAAAACTTTCCATGCCGCTTACTAAACCATCTCTACTGTAACTGTCTAGTTTCCAAAAAGGGGTCATTTGTACTGTCCTGACATTTTAGGACCTCAAGAAAGGCTGTCATCAGAAATTATCCATTTTATTTTTTTTTTCAACATTTTTGTTTTTTATTCATTTATATAGCAAAAAAAAACCCAGTGGTGATAAAATGTCACCAAAAGAAAGCTTTTTTTTTGTGTGTGAAAAGATTATAAAAAATTTTATTTGTGCACTGTGTTGCATGACCGCACAGTTGTCAGTTAAAGTAGCGCAGTGTTGAAAAGCAAAACATTATTATTATACAGTATTTATAAAGCACCAACAGTTCGCTCAGTGCTGTACATTACAAAGGGAGATAGAACATGCGACAATACAATAACAATACAATATGATACATGAGGGGTTCGAGGGCCCTGCTCCTTCGAGCTTACAATCTAGGAGGGAGGGGATAGTGGTACAGGAGGAGATAGCTGTGGGGGATGGAGTGGTAGGAAGAGTGGAGGAGGTCGGCAATTAGCAGGGGGTGGGGTAGGCTTCCCTGAAGAGGTGGGTTTTCAGGGTGCGCCTAAAGGAGAGGAGAGTAGGTGATAGTCTGATGGGTTGGGGTAGGAGTTCCAGAGGATACCAGGGGTAGGGAGTTCCAGAGTGACACCCTGGAGAAATCCTGGAGGCAGGCATGGGAGGAGGAGACCAGGGAACTAGAGAGAAGGAGGTCTTGTGAGGAGCGGAGTGTGCATGTTGGGTGGTACTTGGATATTAGGTCGGTGATGTAATTTGGGGCAGTATGGTGGGCAGCTTTGTACGTCAGTGTTAGGATTTTGAATTTGATCCATTGTGCAATCGGAAGCCAGTGGAGGGATTGGCAGAGGGAGGTGGCGGAAACGGAGCGGTTGGTAAAGTGAATTAGTCTGGCTGCCGTATTCAGGATTTACTGGCCTGGTTATGAAGGGGGTAAAAACGTTTGGAGCTCAATTGGTTAAAGTCATTGTAAAGGCTGAAGGTTTTTTATCTTCATGCATTCTATGCATGAAGGTAAAAAACATTCTGTGTGCTGCTTCTCCCAGAGCCCTTACTTACCTGAGCTCCTTCTCAATCCAATGATGTGTACATGCGTTTCACATGATGAATAGCTCTGCCATTTTTACAGTTAAGTACCTTATACTATTTCCTCTTCTGGTTAAATGTACTAAGCCTATAGCGTTGGGCTATTTTCTCTGTTGGTCAAATGTTCTCTAAAGGATAAGTTCACCTTTCTTAACATGTTACACCCATATTCCTGGTGTAAAATGTTACGATCTGACCAGCCCCCAACTCCCCCGATGCCCGATGTGACAGCCAGCAGGGGATCTTCTCCCCCCTCTGTAGCTGTCACAATTTGAAAAAAAAAACATGGGCGGACAGGTGGGCAGAGTCATTCATTCACAGCATTCTGTGAATGGGAAAACTACAAGTCCCAGCAGCCTTTATGGCTGTTGGCTTGTGATTTTCAATGAACTACTACGGCACTCCACAGCGCTGTGGTAGTTCGTTGAGCCTTCCTGTCAGTAGTATTTGCTTGCACATATGGGATGTTTGATCATCAGATATACTGACAGGTCAGGGTGAGACCTGCATGGCACCAGCGTTCTGCTGATCCAGGCTCCAGAAACAGAAAATTTTAAAAATGCACATTTTTTTACCTGCAAAAAAATGTGCATTTATTATTTTTTGTTAAAAGGTGAGCTTATCCTTTAACTCTTCTGGCCAAACAAGCCACAGGATTGTGAATATTCCCTCTAGTGGCAATTTGTATAAAAGCACAGTCAGATTTTAATGGATATATGTTTTTTATTGGGGTGCTGTCTAAAATGAGTGGCAATTCGGTGCATTGTAGCACACAGGTTGCAGTGCATTTGCAGTAACACATGGTAAAAATTGCATTGAGTTAACACAATGCAGGGATGTGAATGGGCCCTAAGTTATTGCTGACTGCAGTAACAGGACAGGTTCATCTAGTGCCCAGGACAAGGAGGTGGAACTTTGTCTCCCTACCCTGCTCCTAATGCATGCTATAGAATATGTGTAGTGACCTGCACCCATTCTCTGCTCCTTTACTTCGAGTGTCCATGGATTGCATGGAGTGTGCACTGCACATGCTTAGCCATTTGCTTGCATTTTACCAGATAAAAGATAGGTGCGCATGCGTGGTGTGTTCTTATGTCAGCTGTGGGTGGACAGGGTGGAGAGTGGAGCAAAGCATGACAGAAAAGACATTAAAGTTACACTAAAGGTTTTTTGTTTGTTTTTTTTTGTAACAAGCATGTCTATACTCACCTGATCTGTGATCTGTGCAGTGATTTTGCACAGAGCATCCCCAGATGCTCTTCTTTTTGGGTCCCCGATGGCGCTCCTGGCACCTCCTCCTCGAACAGTGCCACCAGGGAAAGCCACTTGCCCTGGGGGCACCACTGTGTGCTTATCCTCGAGCCTCTGCTCTATGCATCCATAAGACATATAGAACCACGGCTTGCCCCCCCCGCTGTCCTCATTGGCTCACCGGCTGTGATTGACAG